>NC_135714.1:206408191-206552763 GCF_964656455.1 Halichoerus grypus
CACCCCTGTTGCTGAACCTTCTCAACCACAGCACTCAGTTGCTCAGGACCCAACTTTAAATGTCCCCTCTGAATACTTCCTCTACTCACCAAATCCAATCCCTCAGGGAAAGTCCTGCTGGTTTTAACCCCCCGAGAGGTGTGCTGTTCCTCCGCTTCACCTTCCCCACCGCCTCCATCCAGGCTGCCTCTCAAGCCTTCTCTGACCGGCTCATCCAACTCTTGCCAAGCTGCTTGCTTTCCTATTTCCCTCACTATAGTCCATTCTGCGCAGAAAAGTCAGGCTGTGCAAGACTGCTCCTCTCAACCTTCCATCGTAAGTTCTCAGGCCCCTGCTTACAGTCCCTGCACAATAGGGTCCCTTGCCCTTGGAAGAGAATCAAACCTCTCACCTCACCACCTCCACCCCTCCGTCCTTCCCTCCACTATCTCTAGGGTGGGCCTATCTGGTTCCCGCATGGCTAGTCTCTTCTCAACCTTGAAGTCTCAACAAAAATGTCCTATATTCAGAGAGACTTCGCACCCCGCCCTGTCAGTGGTCACCTGCCTCGACCTCCCCAGAATGCCTATATCCTCATGCTCTTGCTCCTAAATTATCTCCATGGGTCCTTGCTGGGGTCTCTCTCTGCCTCACAACCATTTCAGTTGAGCAGAAAATCTGCTTGTCTTCTTCCAAGTGTCTAACAGTGTCAGGTACATATAAAGAGTTCAGAGATTGGTTAATAATTCCGTTAAGCTCGCTAGTGTCTCACACTCCTTGTTAGTAGGGCTGGGATCCCTGTGGGGGCCAGGGCTTTCTGACCATGCAGCTGTGTAGTAATGATCAGGATTGCAGCCCCGAGCCCAGTCACCTGCTGCAGCTCCCGGGAAGAAAGTGCTGGTCAGCAAAGAGCCCAGCCCACCCATGGTTCCAGGTCCCTGGACCAGTGCTGGAGAACAGACCGGTTCTGAGCCTGACAACATCTCCCATGACCTGCGGGCTCTCACTTTTAGGAAGCACGGGGTAAATGACAAAGCTCCGGCATTGAGACACGAGACACCGGGAGCACTGAAGGGGCCGGCAGGAGGCCGCTGCGGTCCCTGTGGGTGGTGAAGACATACAGACAGCCCAGCGCACGCCGGACTCCAGGCTCTGGCGTCCCCCGCGAGTCTCTCATGGCACCAGTGATAATCTTGGTGCTGGGGGCAGCAAACGGAACCACTAGGCAGGCCATGCCCAGGCAGGAGGGAGAAGCAAATTCCAGGGTACGTACCCCCAAAACGGCATGGGAATGCAGCCCACATCACACTCCTCTCGGTGAGGGTAAAAGCTGATGCAGAAGACCTGCTTTTTCTGAGTAAACCCCTTGTTACGCTGAATCCTAATATAAAAGGGTAAGACCCCGCTTGAAACACACAAGCATTATGAGGCTGATTTTGTATCCAGGTCATTTAATGATGAGTAGAAATCTATGAATGCTCGTCCTTCCCAGGATTGTTGTAGAGAAAAATGTAAACTCCAGTGGGATAGTTTTCTCTCAACCTAACACAATGCAAGCCCGTATTATTCCCAAATTAGTGTACTGTCCTTCCCGACGCATGGTAGAACAGAGCCATAGTTTATCCAATGCCTATTTTGTTCTCTTTTTGATAGATATTGGAAAATAAATTTTACCTAAGTATCAGACGGATGCATATCTAAAAAACGAAGTTTCATTTTAATGAAAGAAGAGTAAAATAGTTGAGGTGTACTGAAATTCAGAATCTTAACAGAAATTTTAAAAGGTAACTTTAAAAGGTAACTTGACAGCACAAGGCACAAGATTAAATAGTGCTTTCTTTGCAGGAAGGAGTACCGTGAATCTACATTCTATCTGTTCAAATGAAGCATCCGTAAACGACTAATTAGGATAATCCGCTCACCCTTGGCTTGTCTCCAGTATCTCTTCTTTCTACTTTGTGGTTCCAAAGCAAACAATTTATTTCCATTATAATACAATCTGAAAGAGATGGATTAGCAATCAGGATTAGGAATCATACATTTTAATAGGAGCGATGCAAAGGCATTGTGCCATAGTGAATAACTATAGGAAAATGGCATTCTTGTTTGGCCAATCCTTGGCACCTTGTCAGTTCCCTTTGCTGTGGTTTGATTCCTCCATAAAAACCTCCCAGCTGCACTAATGCTTCCTTTTTCTCTTCGAAGATAAAGACATGTCCCAGAACAATATTCAGGTTAAAAAATAAATAAATAGAGGCACAAGGGATAAAGAATTCTGTGTATTTCAATACACTTAGAGTAGCAAGGGAAAAGGCAGAAGTTGAGAGAAGAGAGAGGAGAGAGAGAATGGGTGGCAGGTGCAGGGTGGGCGAAGCTTACAGCCCCAGCCCAGGTGGTTCCCCAAACACAGACCCCCGTGCAAGCAGCCCTCTGGGTCCCGGGACTGAAGGACCCCAGCCAGGGAGTGTTCACCCAATGAAACCCCTTTCCCAATAGACCCCTGAGACCCTCCATGAGAAAGGCACCCTTGTAGGGGCTAAACTTTCAGACTGACCAGTCTGCCCACCTGGGGCCAGAGCGATAGAAGAACGAAAATTCATGAAGCACAGAGTAATGTGTTTTGCATGCCTGAACCTCTGGGGTCAAATTCATGCCATCTACCTATGCTTCCATAATTTCTAACACCCCGATTCCCCGTATTCCCCATGATATGGGGAATCAGGGTGTCATGTTGAACAGGACAAGGATGTGAGTGGCCCACGCTGTGGCCGACAGACGAGGCACTCCAGTTATCAACCGAATGAGTCTTGGGGATTTTCATCTTCAAGGTGGCTTTCTTGTCCTCTACAGCCTGTCCAAGGTCACGCTACGGGGGCAGCTCCAGACTTCTCCCCTAAGGTCTTGAAACAGAGCTTCTCAAATATGAAGAGTCCCGTGTACGACAAATAATTGAAACTAAATATGAGAAAAACACTTGTCAGATAAAGTAAGAATTCAGAAAAGACAAAAAAAAAAATCATTGTTACTAATGCATTTCCTTTTATAAAAGAAACACACAACTTCTTAAAAATTCCTGGTCACTGAATAGAGAGCTGGGTCTCTTCTCAGTGAGGAATTTCCAAAGATTACCATGTTTTGCACCCAGAAAAATGAAAGGCATCAAGCTCCGGGGCAAGGACAGTCGTGTCCCCACAGACTTGGGACAGACAGCAAACTAACCACAGTCCTGCTTTGGACAAGACAATGATGTCCCTGGAACTGCCGATAATGGACAATTTGCAAGGACAATTAATCTTGATAACAAGGCAACATGTGTCCTCAGAGGAACAAACATACTTCTTTGGCATAACTGAAAAATAGATTGAGTTCAAGTCAATTCATGTAAAAACAAAATGCTATAAAAGTAGGCCAAATTATCAAGTTAGGATATAAGTACGAGAAAGTCTTTTTTTTCCTGCCTAAAAGCCTTATTTGCCATGCCTTTCTTTAGTCTTCTTTATTAGAGTAATCGAAGTCCACTCTGAGGATGCAAAAGGCTTCAACCTAGCCAAGCTCCTACTATTATCATTGAGTTGATAGCCATTACCTTAATTTCCTAAATTGATCTTACATTTGGCCAGTCCCTTGAGATTCACAAAAAACATGCTTCTTTTTGAATTTTAACGTTTCTTTACATCCTGGCTTCGGAAAGTGGTTATATTTATAATAGTGTTGGACGTGGCATTTACTGCCGGGAATACAAGATTTGAAATCACGCGGAGGTGGATTCAGATGTCAGCTCTGTCGGCTAAGGCTGTAAAATCTATAAAATCTCGATGATTTATGTACCATCCCTTCACGTGTTTTTAATGCTGCGTATCATGTTTTCCTAGCCATCCCTGCTCACTGCCATTCCTACAGGTCCAGTCTCTGTTTTCCCTCCTTCCGTGTTAGGATTGTACCCGACTTAACTCTTCCCTGTGCCCTCCCTTGCCTTCTTTTCAGTCTTCCCTTCTCCTAAGCCTGCTCAAATTGCTGCTACAAAATTCCCCTCTCTTGCTGCCCTTCTGGACTTCTAATCCCTTTATTGGTACCCTGCAGAGTTGCACCTGACAGTCCCACCTTCTCATCATCTCCTCCAGGGTCCTGCGCTGGCCAGAGATTTTCCCTCATCACCTGCAGCTAGCCCTCCACTCAAATCTCTTTTTTTAAATGTGAACTTTGCCTCCTAAGCTCACCTCCTTGCTCTGTGCATGGGGTGATATGAAAAATATTTTCCACCATAGATTTTTTTGTACTTAAAAGATACAAGTAGATTCGATGGGTTTTATATATTATCTCTCAGAGTGGACCAATCTAAAGATCTTTTGGTCTCCTTCATTCAGAAAAAATTATAACCCTGTGCAGAAGTATATATGAAGCTAAAAAGTGAGTTGAAAATTCAAAAGAGAAGACACCTGTTGGGGAAGTATTGACAGTGGACGCCCCTTCTTCTAGCCCATGATGGGAGGTGGGGATGAACCCGTCATGCATGCTATCCTCTTTCCTGGACACCAGTCCTGTGGCCAGGTGAGAGAAAATCCATCTAGATTTCATCACGAGTTTCTTTCAGAAAACTGGTTTGGATAAATCCATTTACCACTGCACATATGTATTTCTTCATCTCACATCACTCTCGAAGTGGATATTACACATGCATATAATCGTCTCCTCTTTGTTCTCTCTACTAGAAGGAAAATCCCATGGGCGAGGCCGATGTATGCTTTGCTCAGACACAGTATGTGTGTGTGATACGTACCTCAAAATTAATGTCTGGAATCTCTGCCCCTACTTGAAAGAATGGAATGAAGGAGGAAAAGAAAGAGGGAGGGAGGAGAGTAAGAAAGGAGAAGGGAAAGGATCCCATTCTTACCTCTTTCTTCTTCATCTATGTCAATGGCACACGGTCTACTGATGTGTTCAGACCAAAACTCCAAGAAATCCACCTTGACTCCTATCCTCCCCACCAAAATAAGCCTTGGAGGTACGACCTGCACAACGCACTCCAAATCCAGCCACCCCCTGCTCCTGAACCCCCCAAACCCACCAAAACATCCACCTGGGCTTTGGCTCAGCACCTGGACTGAGCTGGCCTCCCTTCCCTCCTCCTCACTCCCCTGTGGTGCCTTTGACATGAAGCAGAGACGTTATCTTTAGAAAGTCTAAATGGTTGTTACATCCTGCTCCACCTAAAACACTCTAAAGGTTTACAACTCCTACTAAGATAGAACTTGTTATTTATGTGTATTTTGTCTCCCCTAGCAGAGTAGAGTTTTGTGAGGAGAGGGACTCCTGTGCCGCTCCCGTGTTCCTGGCCCTGGGGCTTGGCTGGGAACAGGCGCTCAACAAGTAGTCGTTCTACGAATGAATGCGGGAAGGAACAAATGAGTCTGCCGAGCACGTCCCCCTGTCCCTGCACTGCGGCTCTACACCCAGAGACCCCAGTCCTGTGCGGAGGTGCCCCTGCTCTTGGGGATGTGCTTTACTGTCACCAGATAAGGTCACGCATCCGAAGAGTCACTGTATCGCCTGCCATTTTCCTCGGCTCTCCACATGACCAAAGACCCACAGACCCCCGTGTTTTTCCCTCACTCGATCCCAGAAATTTTAGAAAACATGAGACGTAGTTTCCAGGCTCTTCCCAGAAAACAGCAGCTCCCCCCTCCCTGGAGACAACTGGAGAGACACCAGCTGACAGCTTCTGGGCAACAGTACTGTGTCTGCTAATTCCTTCCTCATGAGAGGACACGGGGCGCCCCTCCACGAAAGGCCAGCCCTCTCCACAGGCACCCCAGTGAGCCCAAATCGATGCAGGAAAAGAGGACTATCTTCGTCAAGCATCCACAAAACAGCACTGGTTACCAGGACGCTCCTTTCCCTCTGGTCTTCGTTCTAACCCCGTATCCGAGAGCCCTCGCTCTGTCAGCTAGTCGGGGCACAGCCCGAGAGCCCCGACGTGAAGCCACACCTGCTCCGTGGGCTTGAGACCCTCAGGGATGCCAGGAAGCCAGGGTGCGCTGCAGAAACTTTCCATTTCGAGCCGCACAAGTACCTGTTGCCAACTTAAAATGGAGACACTCACTATGTTCTCCGGTGTTGCTTCCTGCCGCTATTCCAGAGCATAAGCCCTGTACATCTAGAAAAATAAATCAGGTCTAGCTGTTGCATGCATCTTCCCGTGCACCCGCATCCACCAGTGACACTCCCCCGTAGAAGCACAAGTAGACCGTACACTGTATCATATATTGTTTTTTACTAAAAACCTAGCAACAAATAAAATATAAGTATAAAGTATAAATATACGGTCCATATTTGAGTATTGAATATTAAGTAGTATTAAATATTAAGTAGTAAGTATATAAAAATATAGAAATGGTGTTAGAAATGGGTGCTATATGCAAACAATGAATCATGGAACACTCCATCAAAAACTAATGATGTACTATATGGTGACTAACATAATATAATTAAAAAAAGGAAAAAAATAAACTTGATTTCTGTAAACTTGCTATACTCAAAAAAATATATAGAAATATACAGAACATAGATATTAAATATACAAATATTAGAGAAACAACTCTAAAGCCAGAACTAGTGAGTACTCAGGAAACTAGCTTCATTCTCAGCATTATCAGCAGATAATGAATACAGGCGACCTCTTTGGAACTTGACTTCAGCCTCACGTGGAATTCTGGGCACGGTGAAGGTTGCTCTTGGGTCACATTGGACATGGTTTGGGTAATACCAGAGGAGTTCATTATCACACTCTCCCAGCGTGGGCGCGAGTACAGCGTTCAGTCATCGGCCCAGTCTGTCTGGGTACCTTGGCCATTATTTTTCCTTTGCCTATTTTTTTTAAGTAGGCCCCACGCCCAGCATGGAGCCCAACATGGGGCTTGACTCGCGACCCTGAGATCATGACCTGAGCTGAGATCAAGAGTGGGACGCTTAACCGACTGAGCCGCCTAGGCGCCTCTTCATCTAATTTTAATTAAGACTTTCATTTACATTATCAGGTTACGAATTTTAGCTTTTAACATTTAAATATCTTTTAAAAACACAACTCAAAGAAATATAACATGGGATTTGAATTTTTGTTCTTCATTATGAGCAGAGAGGAAATTACTCTTTATTTAGGGTTTTGGAGCTATACTTTTAAACTTTATTCTTTTTCTTGTTTGTTTTCTTTTTTAAGTTAGGAAGAGTTGCCTGATCCTTGTATTTACTTCCAGCACAGAACAAACTCTGTAGCTCGAGTCTGTCCTGTTGCTTAATACACAAACATGGTAGCTCATTAATCTCCCGCATCAACATATCCCTGTGCAAAAAGGAAAAAATATTTTTAGAAAATACGTCTACCAATAGTTAGGATTCTGTACAGTTGAGAAGCCCTGGTACTAAGTGCTGGAAGACGGTTTCTAGGCCACACACCTTCCCTTCCCTCCTGTCACTGACAAAGGAGAACCTGAGGCCCAAAACGAATACACTGAAGGCCTAAGTTTAGCTAATCTTGTCCAGTGAGAGAAAACGTAAGGGTTATGACTGGTTTTACGCACAGCACCTAGACACCAGATGTGGGGTTTTTCCCCCATACCAACCAGTTGTCCAGTTCTCTAACACACACTGGGGATCCTATGATTCAACTATTTTACAAGACAAATCCCTAGGACCCTTTCACAGATGTTTCCTGATGGCCCACATGGTCATAACTCCATGCGTGGGGCCAGGACCACAAAGAGGGAGGCGATGTCTGCCTGCCGGAGGGGCAGGCACGTGGGACAAGGTCGCTGCTGAAGGTCACAGAGTGCCCTCTCCGGCCAGGACTTCTCTGGGAGCGCTGTCGGCGGGCAGCCAATCCACCTTCCTCCTGTAGAGGCTCTCAACGCGAAAATAAAGAGAAGGGTACATAAAAACATTACTTCTCAAGAGTTCACAAGTGAGACATCTTCTTGGATTTGCAAATTGTCAGATCTTTACACTTCTGTTTATTATTTAAAAATGCATCATACATAGAAGAGAATGTGCCCCCAGACTTCTGCCTGCAAACATACTATTCAAACCTCTATACAATTTGGTCTCTGGTTAAAAACCCTTATGTCAAAGGTCACATACTTTCTGCGATGTCGTATTCTCTGTATTTTCGAAGAGAAAGTTCATGGGGCAGAGAGAGAGGGAGAGGGAAACAGGGTGGGTGCTTTCACAGCGCCCACATGTTTTATTCAAAATAAACTACTTTCATTCCTGGCTACCGAGTCTGCTCCCTACGACTCTAGGAAGCACAGTGAAATGCTTCTAACTGTCTCTGTCCCTTCCACACCCTTTGGGCCATGTCCCTCCCTCACCTGCCGCACCGGACATGCGACTGGTCGACCGAGGGGACTAGAGAGCTAACACGCCTACTTCAATGCAAATATAATACACACCACAATTCAACCCTGGACCATGGGTGAAAGACTACCAGCCCCCAAATACCTGGTGGGAGAGTCCAGTCTGAGATTTCTAAGGCACAGTAAGATGCAAGAAAATAGTGGCTCTCAGCCCAGGTGCCATGGCTGTGCATGTTTGGGGCGGCCCTATATGATTCCCAACAGTAAAACCTCTCCTTAGCTCACAGGCGCTGTTCTGCACACCTTTGTTCAAGACCATTAACATGGTCCCTTCATTCTCCTGCGTTTTCTAGGCCAGAATCTATCCCAGGTCCTGGCTAGATGAAGACAGAAGATCCCCTTGCCCCGCTAGCCCGTGAGAAAAGGTACGCAGAGTACTATTAATACTCAAATGTTATCGCCTCTTTAAGATCACTTCATAGGCTCCTCCCGTCTATAGCTCCACACCCCAAACACATTGGAGCTGTTCCTAAAGACGGTCTCAGGCATCCCACTTTATGCCTTCGGCCTCTGTCTGCGCTGAGTGAGCCCTCCCTGTGCCAGTCCTCTGGTTCCTCCCTCCTCGCTGTGGGGTCACTGGTCGCCCACATCTAACCCTCAGTGACAGAAGTCCTGGCGGTGCCGTCAGGGAGAGCCGAGGACAGGTGCTTGTGCGCTGCCTTTGCATTCCATTCTGGGGCCTCGGGCAGATGTGTTCCTAGGATCATCTAAGCGTCCATCCTTGGGTATACTGTCCCTGTAGACTCGGGCATGCATACGGAGGATTGGGCCAGAAGAAGATTCATGGACCGGCCACACACTTCTCAGAGTCGCTGGTCCTTGTCATCCCGTGTGTGATGCTCTGAAATCCAGAAGCCCATGGCCCCGGCTGGGACAATGCCTGAGTTACTGCTCCTGGAGCTGACAGGTGGCGTGGGTGGACGGCAGCCCCTCTTCTCTCTCCTAGAGGACGGGGTGTTTTAGCTGAGGTGCGTATGCTCTTAGCCAAAGGAGGTAGGATGGGGGTTTCTAGCTGTGCTGCAGGACTGGTGGCCGATCGCAGGCTCCGGGAGGTGAGCAATTCGGCTGCATCCGGGCTGGCAATGTGCTGGAGGGGATCATGTTTGTGCCTAATTGCTGTCGACACTGTGTTAGATAGTACTTAGTACTTTCTTTAAATGTCTTTGGTATATTTTACTCAAGAAGGCTACAGAAGTTATTTATTTTCAGAGTCCTTAAATACCTGAAATGTACAGTTGCTATTTTAGATAGAATCCAATTTGTCTGTGTGACCAAAATCATGTTCATTGAAAACTTCATGTTTTGCCTTAAAACTTTTTCTATTAATGTCTGGAATTTTGAAAAGCTGTCTGGGGAGACCTTGCCTAAAA
Organism: Halichoerus grypus; assembly: GCF_964656455.1. Taxonomy (NCBI): domain Eukaryota; kingdom Metazoa; phylum Chordata; class Mammalia; order Carnivora; family Phocidae; genus Halichoerus; species Halichoerus grypus. The sequence continues at coordinate 206,417,946 of NC_135714.1, forward strand.
ATTTGCACTTATGTTAAGTGTGCTTATCACAAAAAGAAAACGTTAATAACAAGAAGAAAGAACAGGGTGGGAGGACACTTTTGGAGGTGATGGATATGTTTACAGCGTAGATTATGGTGACAGTTTCACAGGACAGTACTCATCCCCAAACTCATCAAGTTGTAAACGTTAAATACATACGCATTTTGTATGTCAATAATAACTCAATAAAGTGCCTTTTAAAAATTATACCTCCAAACATCCAATGCAGAAACAGATTATGCAAAAAAATGTTGGAATCTATTAAAGTAGTTAGCACTTTTGAAAATAGCACATTCCACAGTGATTTTGACAATCACTAAAAAATATATGTTTCTGACGCTGGAATTGCATTCCTGGAAATGTTCTTTTTTTTTTTATTTCGCAGCTTTATTGAGGTGTAATTGGCACATAAACATTGCATAGATTTGAGGTTACAATGTGGATACACGTATGCATTGTGAATTGAGTCTCACAACCAAGCTCATCAATACATCCATCACCTTGGACTTACCCTTCAGGGCAGAGTGTGCGGTGTGTGGTGAGAACACTGAAGATCTACTCTCTTCGCAAATTTCAAGTTTACAACACAGAATTATGAGCGATAGTCACCACAGTGTGCATTACATCCCAGGACATATTCATCTTATACCTCAAACTTTGTACTTTTTGAACAACGTCTCAGTTCGTCCTGCCCAGGTCCCAGGCAACCACCATCCACTCTCTGCTCCTATGAGTTTGACTCTTTCAGATTCCATATGTAAGTGAAATCATACAATACTTGTCTTTCTGTGTCTGGGGTCTGACTTACTTCACTTAGTATGTGATCTTTCTAAAGACATGCTTCTGGGAAAATGCCATCTATCTTGTTCCTGCTCCTCAGTGTTGTGGAATCCCTGCTGATTTGGGATGAAATCCAACCAACACATAAGTGCCACTGTATCCACCTGCTTAACCGTCTTCCACGGGCCAGAGAAATGATGGCATGAGCTTCTGATGACCTTTATCTTAAAATAGTGATTGTGTTCTTAGGACTGTGCCAATTTATTTTGAATATATTAATAATCATTTAACTGTTGGCTACCATTATTTAATAGTAAAATTAACACATTAAAAAGGAATGTCTCTTGAAAGACTAAGTCAAGAATGGATTATAGTTTATCCTTGAAGATATCATTTGAAGTGGTAATATACTTTATCTATTTGAAATGTGGTAGAAGACAGTTGTTCTGCCAACATGAAAAGTTTTGAGACCAATAGAAAAATTAAGTCTCTTCTTCATGTTCAAATGGCTAATCATAGGCATAAAGCTTCAGTAACACAAGAAGAATAAGCTCTAGAGCTCTGATGTGCAATGCTGTGCCTATGGTCAACAGGACTGTGCACTGAAAAATACCTAAATAAGACCGATCTCATGTCAAATGTTCTTGGCAAAATAAAATATATATTTTTTAAATATGGCATCTTGTTATACCATTGAAAGTACTTAAGATCTTCAAAGGCTTGATATTTGCCTGACTCTGAACTTCGCTGTTGAACTACGTGTTAGGGATTTTCTGCCTTCCCAGATAACTCACATGTTATGGTGCCAATTAGCTACCAACTTCAATATCGGTATTGATCTCAGCTAATTGAATAATGCCATAAAATTACCAGAGGTAATAAATGGAAAGAATCCTTTCTTTTCCTTTTGAATGACTAGAAAACCCAGAGGAAATAGTCCATTTGAAACTGCTCTTTTCATATTTAGAATAACTCAAGCTAATCAGTCAAGTAAGAGGTTCATTTTTATAATAAGGAAATTGATGCTCAGAATTCTGTGCCCCAGAAGTGACACAACAGTCAACACAGTGAGGACCTCCCCTGCGTATACCTCACCCGATGACTGCCCGTCTGGACTGTCAGGGACCTCCAGAGAAACAGAACAACAGGACGCATCTCAAGAGAGGTACAAAGAAGAGGAGACTCAAAGGACTTGGCTCACATGGTTATGGAAGCAGGGAAGTCCCACAGTCTGCCATGTGCTGGATGGATAATGAGGAAAGCTGGTGATGTGATTCCATCTGATTCTGAAGGTTTGAAAATCTGGGAGCTATGGTGAGAGTCCCAGTTTGGGTCTTCATGCCTGAGAACCAGAGGCACTGATGTCTCAAGGCAGGAGATGGATGTCCCAGGTCAAACAGAGGATTGAACTTGCCCTTCCCTTGTCTTTTTGTTCTGTTCATGACTTGGATGGTCTGGATGATGCCCAGATTGGGGAGGATGATCTGCTTTACTCAGTTTGTGGAATCAAATACCAGTATCTTCTGGAAACACCCTCCCTCATAGACACACACAGAAATAATGTTTTACCAGCTATCTGGGCATCTCTTAGCCCAATCAAGGTGACACCTAAAATTCACCATCATGCCATGAAAATACATGAATCTGATCATTCTGGTAGCTTTTTCCAGGAGTGTTATACCATAGAGGGAAAGCAAGATGCAGAGAGAGAGAGCCCTCCCAAGGATGAGGTGCCACAGTCGGGTGGGGGCAGTTAGAGCACAGCCCTGGGTGCTCCTGGCAGGGAAAAGTAAGAGGTTACCAAGAGTTATTGCATCATAACCATACAATGTGACGACAGGGAAGAAAGGGCACAGAGAGTGGGGGCAACCTTCAAAGACTTGCTTCAACTGCGTCATTTTCTCTTGCGTAAGACATAATTTCCAGCTGCGTGGTATGTGTTAGCATCCAAGCGTTTTTGATGAGGAGTAACTTTAGAGTTTGCTACACCCTGCTCCTAGTTCAAAAAAGAGGAAGTTCTGCAGCTCCCATGTCTCAGGGCATAAAGAACTGTTCAGACTTGAACTTATCTTGGACTCCAGGGTCTTACCCATGACGCCCCCGAAGTTGCTGTACTCTCCCATCACAGCACCATACTGCCCACTGTGCCTGTTGGCCCCCAAACTTGTTAGATTTGATTCCATGGCAAAAATTTGACCCAATCTCACTCAAAAATTGGTTTCTAAAGGGGCCTAAGGCAAGATTTGCATTTATAGAGTAAACGATTTAAAAATGTATTCTAGATTCTGGCTGCCCCTGCTTACTCATTCGTCATTCATTGGGATGCATTGATTATAAAAATATTCACAATTATTTTTGCCTCCCCATGTTTATACTCTTTGCAATATGATTTTGATACCCCACTATTAAGATGTAGAGTCTACCTCCTCCTCCCTTAAATTTGGGCTGGTCTTGTGACTTGTTTTGGCTAATATGAGGCTGAAGTGGCAATGAGTCATGTGGACTCTTGACCTCAGGAAGACTTGTGTGTATCTACTCTTACTTAGAACCCTACCCATTGCTTCTCGGCCTTTGGGCTAAGATCAAGTGTAGAACCCTACCCAGTATCTGATAAACAAGCCAAAGCTACTCTGCTTGAGGAAGAAAGACCTAGTAGAATAAGTACAACTATCCCAACTGAGGCCATGCTGGGCCATCCAACCACAGCCAACCTGGAAGCTGACTACAGGTGCTTGAGTGAACCCTGCTGAAACAGAAGAGCTTCCCAGCTGAATCCAGTACAAATGCTAACCCACAAAAATATAAGCTCAACAAATGGTTGTGATGTTAAGCCACAGCATTTGAGTTGATTTGTTATGCAGCAAGAACCTACTGATACACCGTTCTTCTGAATGCAAACCTATTAATAACCAGACTCCTGATGGTCATGCCTAGATCAGTACACAGTACTGCCTATGAAATCCTTTTTTTTGCCCTTCCCAACTTTGTTCAAATTCTTGCTTGTTCCCAGCCAAATGTGTACCTGGCTCTGCCCTGATCTTTAGCACTCCTCATTATTTTAGTATCTGCCTGTTTGTCCAATCCCTATTCAGGTTTCCGAAATTCAGCCAGATGAGAGGAGACTTGCAGACTTCTCAGAAATTGAAAAGAAGATAAGTTACAACACAGCTTCCAGTGATGGAGCAGAGCCCCCCAGAGTGAACACACCTCAGCTGAGGGACAACGAGCATGCACAGGTGAAGCACATTCCAACATCCCACAGGGGAAGAGCACATGGATCATCCGAACAGTGATCCTGAGTAATCATAGCTCAGCAAGGATGCTTGCCTCTCCTAAGTCGGGGACATCATGACAAATGGGCAAAGACTGTGGGAGAGGCAGAGGCACTAAAAAATTGCCAGGGAATAAATAAACAAAACTTTTATTTTGAGCTTTTCGAAGTAGTTTCTTTTGTGTTAAAGCAAAGTATTTAGTGTTTCATTATGACTTTGTCTTAATATAAGGGAGTAATTTTGCTACGTTTCTATGCTAACATATAAAACTGTGACTTTGTTCCACAATGTATAACGTGGGTTCTACATAATTTCATCATGTTCTGAACTTACCAGTCCTCTCATGCAGGATGTTGTAGGGACAGAAGCACACATAGAGTGTGTGGAATCTGGCACATACGGGCTCACCTCAATATGCCATCAGCTGGCAGCATATAGCAAATGAAAACACAGTGCCTGAGAAACATCATCAAGGATGTACCCAAGGATGGAAATTATTGTCAGTCCCTAATCTAACCCAAAAAATACCAGATTGGCTTTTGTGCACATTTAATGTGATGGTCATGGAATTCCATGATCTATATTTCCCTATTTTGATGGGCCTCATGGGTGTGGCAGAGAAGTATCCTTCACAGGGTTTTCCTGCGAGTGAGTTCCCAGAGAACGAGGTCATGCCAGAGGTATGCCCATGGTTGAACTCAGGTTAGCAAGTGAACACTGGAACAGTGGTTCAGGGGCCTTGGCAGACTGTCAGATTTCCACAGATGGAAGAAACTGGGAAAGGACTGGTAATTTAAAGAAAAAGAAGATGAGGATTTTTCTGAACAAATGCAGAAGATGGAGCTAAGCCTTCCAAGGGACAGAACACAGATGCTTGCAGGACCTTACCAAGTGCATCCATTCAGACTTCTGCAGCACTGTTGAATTTATTTAAGTGGATCCCAATATGTTTGGCATTCCATGAGCACAGAAATAGCTTTCCCAGAGAGTCCATACCCTGGTTGTCTCCAAGTAAAAGTTCCTTGTTGCCTTTATCTTGTCAGTTTTTGGAAAAGGGGTTGATCCCACAATACTCCTCAAGCCTTTATCTCATAGCCTAAGGAAAGACCTGAAGGAATGGACAAGACTGGAAATGAGTATGTAAGACTGGATGAGCTGCAGAAGAAGAAATGTGATCGGTGTCCTAAGAGTTAGTGATTTCTCTCTGTTCCTAGAGCTCCAGAGCCTCCCATTCTAAAGGAACATGGTGCACTAAGTCAGAAGGAAAAGTGGATTAATTCAATTATGTAGCAAAGTTTCTACTCACTGGTTGTCCTTCAAGTTTGTATAAGGTGTCTCTGACCATACAGAATATCTAAATTGTGAGTCATACTCTTAATCTTTTTTGAGTTTTCAATTTCTGCTATTGAATATTAACATTATTTTCAAATTTTTCTGTAGCAATGATTTACGGGATTCCAGTACCTGTAGCTATGGATTTCTTGGATGCGGTCCTGTTACACTGAGGTTCTGGCCTTTTGTATAAGATACACAAAATATGCATCCTAACATATATTTTGTATAATGAGGAAGTTAGTTCTGATGGTCACTTGGGTCCTTTTGTCTCTAACGTTCTGTGATCTGGATGATGGAATTATGGAGTCAAAGAATGGAATAAACAGGAATAGGACAAAACAAGTAGAGAGACTCAAAGTGTTTTCTCTTATTCTGCACACCATATAGTCATTTATACGCTGTCAGCGTAGCTCTATTCAAAGGATTGTCTGAGTCTGTGCCATAAATCACCTTTTGGAGATATTTATACCCCCATCATAAATCTTTAAAAACCACCTTAATTGACAGCTATTAAAGATACATTATTCAAGGAGTTGTCAGGCCACAGGGAAATGTTTTATTTTACTAGATTACAGCTAAATTGACTTGACCAATTTTGATTTAGAGCTACTAAAAGCCAGCAAAATTACCACTCCATCAAATTTTAAGATGCAAAGTAAAATTGCTTAATTTCAACAAATGAAATGTATCATGACTAACATAATGACCATTAAAAGTTGATATTTGAAAAAAAAACAAAGATATAAAGGATAACACAATGTGTTTTGCAAATAGCGATTTTGTAAGAACAAAAGAAGTACTTCTTCAAGTAAGACCCAGAATCTGCTTCATCCCCGGTCCTGGCCCATTGACTGAGAGTCCTGTCATTCTTTTGGGCTCAGGGGGACAGAACATGGTGGCATTTTTCTCCTGCAAGGCTACATTTAAGAGCAGCAACTTCATTAGATCGGAAATTTGGAATAGAAGCAAAGAGCAAATTACCTTAGAATCTTCTGGAAGTGTTACTTCCTTTTTTAAGTTTTCCTGCAATTCACGGAAACCTTGTATATATCTTCATTTACCTTCTCTGCAAAATTAAGTCCTCCCAAATCGTTGTCATTGCTGAATGTACAAACGTTTCTCAGTCCCAAGTAAGATGCAATCCCTTACTAAAGGAAAAAAAAAAAAAAAAAAAAAATCATACCCCTGAAAATCTTTCTGTAAGCCATGGCTAGCAAAATACTGACTTCAGAAACTAAAGTTTTGTTCTTCAGTTTTGAGTTATCACCACAAAAGGATATTTTTTTATCATGAAAACAAATCCATGCAAGTACTTCTCATGTAACTCTTGGACTCTCAAAATAGATCTGAGGACCCACATGGTCCTACACACCCAAATTTGAGTATGAAGATTTATCTTTCATGTCAAAATAAGATCTTCCTAAATGGAGAAAAAAAAAGACACGTGTTTTTATTTTGAAACAATGGGAATCACGCACGAACACAGTCGACGCCACCTCATTCCCTTCCTTCTGTGCTGCGGCCAAGCAAGCAGGAGCCGCTCTCCCCTCCCCTCTGCGTCTCTGCCTGAAATAATGGCTTCCACCTGCTCCCTGCAGGCCCTTCATGGTTCGGACTCACTGTTCAACTTGTGTCTTACCCAAGTCAAGGCCCACAATGTCCATTGCTCCCGGCGGTCACTCAGAGCACCTTCTTCCTCAACAACTTTGAATCTGCTGCCGCCGTGTTAAAACGAGATGAAAAGTCCCTGACACCCAGTGAAGAGGCACAGTCTATGCCAACCTCCCCACCCTGTGGCGCCAGGGTCGGTTGTGAAGGCGCCAACAGCACATGAAGGAAGCAGCACCAGATGCTCCGAGACCAGATCATGGTTCCGGATGCACTGTGTCCCGACAAAATCCGCATGTTGAAACCTCAGAGTGTGACCATATTTAAAGATAAGTCTTTAAAGAGGTGATCACGTTAAATTGAGCCCCTTAGGGGAGGCCTCATCCCATAAGACTGATGCCTACATAGGCACGTTCTGCATGGAGCACTGGGTGTTATACGCAAACAGTGAAACATGGAACACTCATCAAAAAGTAATGATGTAACGTATGGTGACTAACATAACATAATAAAAAAAAAAAAAGACTGCTGCCTGTATAGAAGCTACCATAAGCTTAGTGAAATCATGATTAAATCCACTTAGGTTCTGTGAAAGACATGCAGTTTGCTTTTTGTTACTCCAGAAGTGATCTGTCAACTCAATGAGGAGAGGACTATGTTTCCATGCTCAGTTCTAACATGTAGTAGGTGCTCACATATTGTCCGAGGAGACCACCCTACACCTCGGGGTTCGGCGCATGCTCATCGAGACTGCTGTGCTGGCCACTGTTTCTCTTTCCAGCCAAGACAGGGGAGCCTAAACTTTTCACCCACTGTTCCGTCTTGTGGTTTCTCAAAGCTCCAGACCAAGTTGATTGCAGGGACGTCAGGAGACCTGGAAAAGTACAGATTCTCCGACCCACTATCAAAAACCGGATTCATGGGTCTGGGGTAGAACCTTCCCAATAAGCAATTTAATTCTGTAAGTGATAATCACATCTTTGTTAATTTTTTCCATTTCACAAACTCATGAAAATACGAAAATTGAACGAAGTTTGTATCTCCTGATATTGCATGTCTACGTATCAGAGAAAGCCCAAGCAACAGTGGCTTAAATATTTATGGAAATGCTTATTTTCTTCACATATCAGGAAGTCTAGGGGGAAGGCATTTAGGACTCCTATCACTGTTGCAGAATGTGATCTATCTCTGGGAGTCGCTTGTTTCCTGTCTGCACTGCCTTCTCTAACACAAGGATGTCATACTCATGGTCCCACTATAGCTGCTGCTCTGCCAGACATCACACCTGTGTTCCAGGCTAGAAAAAAAGATGGGACTAAGGGCAAGGATGAGTATGTCATCTACATTGGTTCCTTTTTTTTTTTTAAGATTTTATTTATTTATGAGAGAGAGAATGAGAGAGGGAGAGCACAAGAGAGGGGGGAGGGTCAGAAGGAGAAGCAGACTCCCTGCCGAGCAGGGAGCCCCATGCGGGACTCGATCCAGGGACTCCAGGATCATGACCTGAGCCGAAGGCAGTCGCTTAACCAACTGAGCCACCCAGACGCCCTACATTGGTTCCTTTTAAAAATACTTTCCAGGGGCGCCTGGGTGGCTTAGTCAGTCAGTCAAGCGTCTGCCTTCGGCTCAGGTCATGATCTCAGGGTCCTGGGATCGAGCTCCGCATCCTAGCTGAGCATCCCAGCTGAGCAGGGAGCCTGCTTCTCCCTGTCCCTCTGCTGCTGCTCCCCCTGCTCGTGCTCTCTCTCTCTCCCTTTCAAATACATAAATAAAATATTAAAAAATATATATTTTCCAGAAAACTCACATGGCCGGTAGTTTATACTTAGATTTCATTTATCAAAATTATGTCAAATAGTTACGTCTTGATAAAAAAGAAGCTAGGAAATAATATTGTAAACTTAAACAAAAATAACGGGTTCCTGCCCTGCAGAAGGAGGGACAGCCCTCTGCGACTTTGTGGTGCAAATAAAGGGAAATCTTTTGGTCTGGATATTGCCCAGAGGTCTTTCCAAAATAAACAGAAGACCTTCTCTTTGTACTTGTTTCCTGGGTCCCCACTGTCCAATATTCTCTACGTGAGGCATCCGAGTGACAGCTATCCCGTCACCAGATCGAGGCCAGGGACAGGGGATGGGAGGATGCAGACCTGCTCAGAATCTGAGGGTTTATCAGTTAAAAGCTGCTGTAAAATTAGTTCATTCTACTGTGCATGTGATACGAAATCAGAGGAGAAATTATAAAAAGTGAGCAGAGCCCACGATGCAGAGGAATAAATAGACTCGATTATAAAAATTGTTACAAAAAAAGCTTCCTATGCACCTTGAATCGTGTTACTTGTGATTAAGTTCATATGGGGTTAATGAGCATCAGCCGTTGTCATAAAAATAGAGGGACAACGTGCCATATTCGGGCTGCTGGTGACGCTGGAAAGTAAGCTAACCTACTCTTGTAACTTTAACCTCATGGCACCTTTAAATAGCTCCGTAATTATGTGTTGGCACACTTTTCTATTTCTAGATTTGTTTAATCATGAGTGTTGAAATACGAGTTATAATCACAGTCACGTCAACGGTGGCTCAGCTACTTAGATGAGCAAGTTGTAGAGAAGACTTCTTGCCCACCTGTGAAGGTCTCAGGCAATCCTTTAACACATCATGGGGACAAGAAGTTTGAAAAATCCTTCCTTAAAAACACACAAACAAAGCCCTATTAAGCAGTGAAGACTTCTCCGTCTGCTCCTAATGCCAGGTCACTTCTGGGAGGGACAAAGGATGTGTCAGGACAGTGACTCCAAGGATCGCAAGGAAGCACAACACATCATACATCTGAAAAATGGGTTAAAACGGAAATAGACCCGATGATCTACTTACCAATTTTCCTTCCTTTTGGCAAAAATAAATCAAATAACAGACAGTCTCATCTGTTGTTGTTTGCATTCCTCGGAAAGTGCTCGGCAAACGAAGCTCAGGGATTAGTCTCAGATATTCCGTTTTGATGCTCAACAACCTACGTGAAGGCCAACAAGTATGATCCTGTGGAAGCCAGAATGTCCAGTCCGCGTCGGACAGTGCTTGTCACAAGTGACTGACCACTTAGGGGCCACTGTCAATAATGCACCTGATTACATGGCAGTGATCTGTCTCACAGCCCAGAGCCCTGCAGATCTCACCTCAAAAGAAGTTAGCGGAACGAGTGCAGGGCACCGGGGGTCCCAGGGGCACAGACCCTAGGCATTGCATGCAGCACCTTTAACCCCTGGGGTCTTTGACGAGATCTCTGAGAAACCCAGAACGTGATTACTATGATTGTAAATAGAATGCTTTACAATTCACAAGGGAAAAAGTGCATATGTAGCCACCAACTTTGCAAGTATTTTATCTTATCCGAGGCTTTTGTTTTCATTCTGATTTTCTTTTGTCACAGAAAGCATTGTTTGAATCTAGAAAATATACCAATTGATCTTTTATAATTCTCTTCTGTATCGACACTGTTCCATGGGGATCTCATTGAGGGCTATGGTTTTGGTTTTTGTTTTGTTTTTTAACATTTTATTTTATTTGTTTTTATGAGTATTTTTTATTATGTTCAGTTAGCCACTGTATATTTTATTTATTTATTTGACAGAGGGAGAGAGAATGAGCATGGGGAGGGGCAGAGGGAGAGGGAGAAGCAGACCCCCCACTTAGCAGGGAGCCCGATGCGGGGCTCGATCCCAGGACCCTGAGATCATGACCTGAGCTGAAGGCAGACGCTTAACCGATTGAGTCACCCAGGCACCCAAGGGCTATGGTTTTAACACAATCTGTGACCCACGACCTCCAAACTTACAGGTCTAGCCCCGTCTGCCTATAACTTCCCTAGACTTTCAAACTTCTTATCCCTCATGTTTTTACTGCATACTTGATAGTTTATTTGGGTATCTGAGAAGTATCTAAAAATTAATATCTGGCAAGTTGATTCTTTTCCCCAAGACCCTTGTGCGCCTATAATGGATTCTCAGCTCAGCGTTTACTAGTAATTCTCAGATAATTCAACAGTGACTTCTTCACTTTTAAAGAGCCACAGCTGTCCGTAACAAAAGAACTTTGAAAAGTTAGAAAACCCACTTAAGATTACAGAATGTAGAATCCTGCGGTTATTATTCTATCTATTTTGTAAATAATGCCTACTTAAAATTCACACACCAGGTTCTTCTTGGGCTTCACATTTGACGCAGCAAATGTTCTGTAGCATTTCCTGAGGCTCAGGGGATCGCGGAAGCTCAGGCACAGATTAGAGCAACAGGAACTGTGAGCACTTCATAGAAAACAATATAAAAAGCAGAAACGAGACAGCAGCTTTCTGAAAATAGGCATTAACCACCCAGGTAAGTTTCCAAACTTTTCTAGTAAAAGCAGAAGCAATTCCCTGTATCATTATTCTTAAAAAATGAAAAAGAGAAACGAGGCAAAGCTTTGTTCTAATTCCCAGACTTCTTTCACTTGTAACTCGGAAAATGCACAACAGACTTCATATTTAGGTTTTATTAAAAAACTCTTCTTTGTTTGGTCCCAAGTGCAAGCTTTTAGAAACAGTCTTGAGACAGAAGAAACAGTAAAATTCTCTATTATACAATATTAGAGAAAAGTTTCAATGGGTAAGTTACTTTTCCTAATTGCATTCAAAGCAGGAGCATAATAATTTATTCATACGTTAGGGAATGGGGTTGTGATAGCATATGATAAAGCTTAGCTAATTAGCTTCCCCAAAAAGGTCAAAATAGGAACACTTTTATCACATTTCTCTGACCTTTCTGACATCCCAGCTTTTCCGACAGTCAAATTACAGCCATAGCAATTAAAATGTGTAATTAAGCTGTAATTCCTTTTTAGTGGAGAGATCACATGTTTATTCACTCCTTTGATGCATGTGGTTTCCTTTAAAGCCATCACTTTAAGCCAATTCAGAGAAAGAATCATTTTGTTGGGGAATTTATTTTCTCATAGAAAGGGGTATCATACAAATTGTAAAAGTGACATTACTGTTGATTTAATTGCTAAGCAGCAACCTGTGGGTTCATGTACTTGCACAGAATTAAAATGTTCGAGGATATACCAACATGACCCAAAGCATAGTTAACGTTTTAAGCATGTGATCAACATCTTCAGAATTAATTCCTTCAGTGGTCAACCTACACATGGATCAAGATCGTTATTGTTAGTAGAGGCTGTTGCCTCCCTAAAAAGAGAGTGTGCACGTTGAGATTTTTTTCCTTTGATTCTTAAGTTAGGTGTGACTGACATCGCTCAAGTGCACAAGGCTTGAGTATAGAACTTAGCACATTTTCATGAACGTTCACTCCCGTGGAACCACCACCAAGATCAAGGTAAAGAATATTTCTACCACCCCACCCTTACCCCCAGAAGACTCCTTTTTGTCCCATACCGGACATACTTCTGTTTGCATTAAAGGTAAGCACTACTCTCTTCTCTATCAACACTCATTCATTTTGCCAGTTTTTGAGCTCTGAGAAATGGAATCAAACACATACATTGTGCTCGGCATCTTTTGCCCACCATAATGTTTTTGAGATCCATCACCTGGTTGCATGTGGCATGTGAGGTATTTCATTACAAGAACATCCCAAAATTAATCCGTCTGTTCTCTAGTTGATGGACATTTGGGTTTCTCCTAGTTTGGGGTTCATATGAATAAAGCTGCTGTTGACATTAAGTTGTAATGTATTTTGGTGAATCTGAACATCCATTTCTGTCAAGAATTTATCTAGCAGTGGAAATGCTGGGTGTTAGGATGTTGACAAATTTAATTTTAGTAGATATTACCAGTTTCTCAAAGGTGTGAATCGTTGATGTGCCTTCCAGCAATATATGGGAGTTCTGGTTAGAGATAGTTCCTAGAGCTATACATGAAAAGAAGAGCTGTGTGAGAAAATATTGAAACAGGCAGATTTCTAAATGATACAAATGACTAATCATAAAGGAAAAATTGATAACTGGACTATTTGATAATTAAAATTAAGAATTTCTGCTTATCAAGAAATACCACAAAGAGAATGACACAACAAAAGCCAGAATGGGAGAAGAGTCTTGCAATCTATCTAATGAATGACTTGTATCCTAAATATCTGAATAACCCCTACAAATTAATTAAGGGAAAGGATAAGCAACCCAATTAAAAATGGGTGCAAAGCTTGAACAAGCACTTCGCAAATGATGCTATCCGACTGGCTGACACATCATCAAATTTCTCAAAAGCTATTAGTCATGAAGTAAATGCAAATTAAGACATCAAAAATGTATCCCCACCAGAATGACAAAACTTACATGGCTGACAATTTCCTGTATTACCTCCATATGGAAGTTTACTTTTTACTTTTTTCCCTTTCATTAGGATAGGTTTAAATGCATTCAGCCACAACTTGACTTTATCCCTTTGGATATCCCTTTGGATTCTCTAGTTAGAGAGCTAAGTGTGGAAATACTACAGTTTACACTTCTTGCTGTAACTAACCTGAACGGGAACTGGCTGTATGATACCTGCACAACTAAAGGAGTGGTGAAGACTTCGGGCACATCAATAACTGTATCACACTAACCAACCAACCTATCAAAAAACTACTGAGCAATGAACATCCAAAAGAAAGGGAGTAACAAGTTTAAATGTCCATCCATTTGGCTATATTATGATTGTTAAAAGAGGGATCTTTATAAATTCCAAAAACTATAAATACCACGTAATCAAAATGCCTCTCTGATACTTTAATCCATTTTACAGCAATCCAACCACGTGTTAATGTAGCCTACGCTGGAATGTGCCCAGTGTAGGAGATGCCATCTTCTGAGACCATGCATTCCTTCTTCGGCCAGCTCAGACTCTTTCGAAGTTTTGCTAAGAAAATGATACGCCTTCTAGCAACTTCTACGAGTTGGCCTATATTTTACTTGCCAGGCCATACAAATCCATCATGTCTGCCTTTGCAACATTATTTACCATTTTTGTGAAAATAGAGATCAGTTGCTAATTAGCATATCTATATTTTAAGACTTGATTGTCATTTACTGTCCCAGTGGAAGCTAAATCACCTTTTTGAACAATCACCTATTTTGAACAAAAGGTACCATGCATGAGATCCATTTTTCTTTTACAATTCTAGGAAGGTGCTGGAGTGTTGTTTTTTTTGTTTTGTTTTGTTTTGTTTTGTTTTGTTTTCTTACAGATGTGTGATGTTTATCCACACCCAGGGTTTCCCCTTTTGAATGGTGAGTCCTGGAATGATCGCCCTGAATAACAGAGAGGCCTTGAGGCAGAGGTAAGTCAGCAGCAATCCAATTACCAGGACACACAGAGCAACAAGAACAAGAGCATTTCACTCTAAATGTCTCCTTATGGGGCCGGCACTTCTCTACCAATGAGCTATTTCTTAACTGAAAGATTTCCTGTAAGCTTCAGGAGGAGTCCCACTTAAGAGGGTTATAAATACCCCAACAGAACTTACATGATGGTGTTAGCTGAGCCGAACTCTGAATGAATGTGAAGAAGGACCAGAATGGCGGGGATGGATCAAAGCAGCATGCAAGCCTGGGTGAGCATTGCACGGAAAGGAGAGAAGCTAGGAGCGGCAGGACTCTCCTACTGTCTGACTCCAATGATTACCACACACTCACTATTTCTGGTGCATTTGCATTCACAACCAAACCACAAATTCTACAGCTGTAGAGGATTTGCCAACAGTGATCCTGCTCCTACCCGGCTAACTGTTGTGGTTGCTACACAGGATGACTCCATCACTTGGATCTGTCCTTGCAGATGAGCTGCTCATGGTGCTGGCCTCACTCGGTCTCTGGCAGCAAAGACAAACAGGTGTCCAGCATTGCCATTCAGGACTGGCTGCTCTAGCAGGGAGACTGCCCAAGGGTCAATGGCTAGAGCCATTGCCTAAATACTGCTGCTGTCTCTGGCCCAGAAACACTATCTCTGAAGCTAACAATGCACTTCGACCTGTCTTAGCAAGCCAGCCTGACGTTCTGTTCTTCATCTGTAAGTCACAGCTCCTCACTAACATCCAAACTACTGTTTTGGTGAATAGTAACATTCTTAGTGCAATGTCTGAAAAGAGAAGTTTTCAACAAGAGTTTCAACTTTTGCCCTCTCCTACATTTGGTCAAAATTCTCCCCATTTCAGTTTTGAGTTTCTATTGCAGAATGAACTAGTTTACCCTAAATCGAAGTCTCATTCCCCCACACTTTTCCCCATAGCACATCACCTCAATGTGTTTATTTTGGAGGTTATTGGCGCTTTTTGCATGTGGTATTGGCAAATGTGTAATAGATTGTCTGCAAATCCCCTAAATTATGTAAGTAATATTGTTACATATCACATTGCTTACTTGATTTTCCTTCAGCACTATTTCTAAGATCAGCTCTCTTTGCTGTACGTACATACAGTCCATTGTCTTTAACTGTTGCTTAGCATTCCGTGGCATGGATTCATTGTATTATCACAGTCTGATTTCCAGTGATAGAGGCATCCATTATCCTTGATTCCCCCATCATGCCAAATAATGCTGGAATCAACATCCATATATGTGATTCCTTATGCACCTAGGTAACAATGCAGAAAAAATGCTGGACACATTCCAATACCATTCATGATTAAAAACTAGATTCAGGAGCTAGGAATAGAGGGAAAACACTTCAGCTTGATAAAGAACATCTATAAAGAAAAAGAGAGAGAAACAAGAAACCAACCACAACTAACACCATACTTAATGATGAAAGACTGAATAGTTCCTCTCTGATATTGTGAACAAGTCAAAGATGCCTCTTCTCAGCATTCATATTCAACATAATTCTAGAAGTCCTAGTCATTGCAATAAGGCAGGAAAAGGAAATAAAAGGTCCACAGATAAAAAGGAATAAGTAAAGCTACCTCTATTTGTAGATGACTTGATTGCCTACAAAGAAAATTCCAGGGAATCTAAAAAAAGAAGAAAAAGAAGTAAAAAAAAAATTTAGACCAAGTAAGTAAGTACTGCAAGGTTGCAGGATCAACACAAAGATAAACTGCATTTTTACATACTAACAATAAATATGTAGAAACTAAAATTAAAAACACAATACCATTTATAATCATTCCAAAAGGAATAAATTCTTAGGTAAAAACTTAACAAAACATGTAAGGATAAAATTACAAAATGCTGATGAAAAAAATCAAAGAAGGCACAGATAAATGGTTACCATTTATTTTGGTTACCATTTAAATGGTTACCAAGATATTTTGTGTGTAGATGGTAAGAATCAACAGATTAAGATGATGGTTCTCCACATTGATCTATAGGTTACTGAAATCCCTAACAAAATACCAAAAAGGTTTTTTTTTTGTTGTTGTTGTTGTTGTTTTTGCAGACATAGACAAGCTTCATCTAAAATTTATATGGAAAATCACAGTCCCTGTTATAACGAAAACAATCCTGATGAAGAAGAATAAAGTGGGAGAATCGCCCTGCCTGATAGTAAGGCTACATCAATGAAGGGAGTGTACTGGCAAAGGGATGGACCCACAGAGCAACAGAACAGAGAACCTAGAAACAGACCCATGCACATAGGCTCAACTTATCTTTCACAAAGGCTCAAAAGCAATTCAGTGGAATTTAGTTCAGTGAAAGGACAGATTTTTCAATAAAGGGTGCTGTGAAGCAATTAGACGTACATAAGCAAAACAATGAACTTCAGCTTAAACCTCACACCTCATTTGAAAATTAATTTGAAATTGATTATGGATTTAAGTATGAAATTAAAACTGTAAAATTTTTAGGGGAAAAAACAGGAGGAAATCTCTAGGAGTCGGGTGAAGCAAAGATCATATATTTGAAACCAAAAGTAAAATCCATATTGGAAAAATTAATACATTGGAACCCCATCAACATGTAAAACTTTTGCTCACAAGAGAGGAGGAGAAAGGAAAGAAATGACCCACCACAGACTGGGAGAAACTGTTCAGGAACCACACATTCCACAGAGGACTAGGATACAGACAGTAAACAACACAGGAAAAGATGTTCAATGTTGATCTCACATGGGTTCGCTTCTCTGCATCACAGAATTATAAATCCATTTCCAGTATGTGTCTTTATGCAGTCAAATTCCTGAAGCCTTGTAATCCAAAAATATGTATTTTATTCCCACATGTGAATAACCATTTGTTGGATAAAATTCGAGCTTAAAAGTTATTTTTCTTAATACTTAGAAATATTCTCGCATGATACCTTCCACCCAGGACTGCTGGTAAGGGCTCTGCCATCAATCTGGATACTGTTCCTTTGTGTCTGCCCACACCTGTCTTCAGGAACCTGAACCTCAGGAAGGTTTCTGTGCCACGGGGAGCATAGACACGGAGACCAGCTCTGGGGCTACAGCTCCCTTCCATAAAGGAGCAAACAGCAGCTTGGAGAAAAGCCACTCAAGAGAGGGGAACGAGTAAAATGCAAACACAAATTCCTTCAAACTCTCCCTCATTCCAAGTAGTGCAAAACAGACTCCAGTATGCCCAGAGCTTTCTCGCTTTAATTTTTTGGTAACTTCCTGGCACCCCTAGGCTTTCTTTTCTCATTTGTTGCTACTTCCAATTTGATTTCTGAGGGACCTCGAGATACTCTGCCACTTTTTTCAGGATCCATCAGCCAATGATTTTCCTTATTTCATGTGGAGAGACGTATTTCAGTTCTGCACAACTGAAAGCTATTTTTGCATTTCACAGATAGAGTTTGGAAAGAGGCTTAATTTGTTCTTTTTATTTTTTTTGAATTATTATCAACCTAGGCAGCTCTTTTGATTAAAAAATGGTCATTTGATTAAATAAATGGTCAGCAACCATTTATAAGCCTCTGCTGTGTTTGCATCCGGAGTACGCTGATTAGAACGTAAAGACCCAGAATTCACATCGCCGGGGATGTTTTCCCACATCTCCGGGACATGGCAGCTTCAACACTTAAAGTAATATATTGGATTTATAATACTAGATCTTATAATCTTTCTGAAAATAGAGGTGTACACATAGAATTAACTCCACCTTTACTTTTAAATTCCCATCAGTGTTACTGGCAGAGGGAAATATATTTCTTCTCAGTTAATATTCACATTTACAAAAAATAAGGTTGACAAAAATTAAGCAAATCATTTTGTATGTGTTGATGGCAGGAGGTGGCCGTGATATGTCCAAGATCCCCCCAAAATGACGGAAGTCTTCAATATGTCCTCAGAATAATAGAAATAAGCTAATGCTGTTCATTACAAGTATCATTTTGAAGAATTCAAGTGATCATATCCACATTGTAGTAGAAATTGATTTAGAATACTGACCCAGTTGTTGCTGTTTTGTTTTGTTTTTTTAAGTTTTGAGGTTTTTTGGGTGGGTGAGTGGAGTCTGCCGATGAGCCCCTGGACCGGGGCAGGTGCGGCTCCTCCTGCCTGGGACACCTGCCTGTTCCGCTGGGCTCAGCCTTGACGCACACCAAGTGCCGAGCAAAGGACCTTTTCATGCTCCAGAATCCTCACTCTTAAAATGGGAATGTGTGCTCATTCTCACGCAGCCTGACACTGCGGGCATGGATACCAATTCCAAAACCATGTAACACCGCGATCTGGACGTGGCACCCTTATGTCTTCTCGGTTTGATTTGCCTTCTTGTTGAGAAACACTATGACGTGGGAGCCCACACGGAAAATCTCCTCCAGCTGTCAATCAAACATACACAAATATACTTTTCAAATATGTCAAGAAAAAATGTTTCTTAAACAGATTCAGTCAAGCCAGCAAGGTATCAATTATCGATTTTTTGGGGAAGGAAATTCAGCAACTTCATCCCCCATTCACAGTGATCTGGTTTAGGTATCTTCAAAATCCAGGTCCCTCCTAACTGAAGAGATGCTTTAGTACAAGATACATTCCTAATGAGCAAACTAATTTAAAAATTCACTGGTTCACAGGTCTATTTTCCTAGGTAAAAGCAATTACAAGGCCCTTTCATACCCGTCAGAGGCTGCTTTTTTTCTTTTAATTCACCATTTATTTCCTATATAATTTAATATTAAACATTGTTTAGCTGGCAGGTATACTTAGAATGAAACTTTATTGATTATCTTGTTTCTCTGATAAGACAGTCCTTAATCCAATTCCAGAAAAATAAAAGAAAAAACTCCGCATCTTAAAATGGCTCTATTTGTTTTTACTTTTGGCTTTTGTAGGGCTCTTCCTTCTCCAAGGTCATCCCCAGACTTTTTAGGGAAGAAACACTCAGCAAATATGTACTGACTTGACTGTCTTTCTTCTCTGCGTTCCCAGCCCTGGAGTGTTGACAGCACCGCTCCAATGAGGAAGAGAAGGTCCAGGGGCGTTCCAGGGAGAAAGCAAAGGGACCCAGCACATCCATGCCATTGCCGGGCCTCTGGAGGACTCGCCAGGGAGTCTGTTCTGAGACAAGTCCAAAATCGTCAGCGTTGGGCCCCTGCAGGGGCAAAGGGCAGCGCTGGGGTCTCTCTCGAAGGCTGCCCTGCAGGGGGACCCGACATCCAAAGGCTCAACTGTCTAACTCTTATCCCACTCATGCACTAGCCGAGATCACTCTATAGGAAGAGCCACGTGGACCCATTGGAGTAAGATATAGAAAAGGAATTTCTACCGGAAGCCTTTACTAAAAAGCCTTGAATTCCAGACAGAGAGGGAAGAGGGGAGAGCTGCAGGAATGGAATGCCTGGGTCAGGATCCTACGTTAGTAAGGAAAGCAGTAAAAATGAGAACCAGAATGTGCTTATAAATAAATATGTATAAATAATATAATTTTATATTATATAATATCATTATAATGTAATTACAATGTATTATTTTATTATATTTATATATTACATTAACTAATATAATAATATTATATTATATATATATATATATGCAACTTATTTATATATGTAATATTTAAGGTTGTCCTTCTACAGATAGAAAGTTTGGAAAAAAGGCATTTTACATCTTCAAGATTATAAAATTCTACAAGATCAAACCAGCACCTATTTCTCATTATCTTTGATATATTCTAGGGCAGTTTGGAAACGATCGTATCCCACCCCCCAACAAAATTGCTGTACAATTTTTGAGTATGGATTTTGCTAATTTCAGTTGGCATAGCCATGAGAATGGATGTTAAATAAATATATTTCCTTTACTTATTTAACAAGTCAATTAATCTAACGATATGTATTAATTAATCCACTCTTATGACCCATTAGTGATATTCTGTACGGTCACTGCGGGAGAAACAGAAATCACAACTGATGCCCCACGGATGTGTTGTTGGGAACAGAAATAATACCTCGACCATAAGGACTCCACGGGGTGACAGCCCGCACTGCTTATTAGCCTGACCAGGGCACGGAATAACCAGGCGTTTGCAGCTTGCCTCCCCCTTCAGTCCTGAAGCTGCACCACCCGCTGACCCCCTGCGGCCCCACGTGGGCCCCTCGTACCCCTGCCCCATAGCTCACCCCCATGGGGCTCAGGCAGGGCTGGTCCTAAATGCACCCGGAAATGGGGCCAGGCAGAGGGAACAGTGAACAGGATCACGTCTCAAGCACCTGGGTGATCATGAAGAACTGAAATCTGAGGCATCTGAAGGAGCATGCGAGCCGGAAACAGGAGGAAAACAGAGCACAGGCCAACAGTCGCTGTAAACTAGGCTGGGGTGGCCGCAGCTTTTTAAAAATTGATTTTTAATTGGCCACCCGTCACATGCTAAATGAGCCGGGTCAGCTATGGTTGAAAGCCCATAGGCTGAAGCAACAATTATAGATTTTACCACAGCGAAGAGAGAGGA
Source organism: Halichoerus grypus (assembly GCF_964656455.1). Taxonomy (NCBI): domain Eukaryota; kingdom Metazoa; phylum Chordata; class Mammalia; order Carnivora; family Phocidae; genus Halichoerus; species Halichoerus grypus. The sequence goes on from NC_135714.1 coordinate 206,438,823, forward strand.
GAGAAAGAAATATGGAGGCAGGAAGGAAGGGGGAGAGGAGAGAAGGAAATGTTAATGTTGTTTATAAGAGAAGCAAATTGGGAAATTCGTCACTCATTTCAGATTGTATTACTGACCCTTAGTTATTGCTACGGACCAAAAATGTCTAATGTAATTTTAATCAGTACCAAGGAACAATGAGTTCACGCATTAGGATTTTACATTTATGGCTGAATATTTTTGAGACAAGAACTTGTATTTTGTTTTATTGTCTTTATTCCCTGACTTTAATTAGGACTTCTTAGTTCTTGCCTCTGGGATTTCTACAGATATTCTCCCCATCTTGGATAAAAGCCTAGCCAGGTCTCATCCTTCCATTTAGAGTTTTTAGAGCAGAGCCTTTGAGAGCAAAGAGAGGAAGGAGGAGGGCTCCGGGTGCCTCTGGGCAGGGGTAGTGCAGACCCTGGAGAGGCCCCAACCAACGTCAGCAGAAACTGGAAAGGACAGTGGTCGGAGATGCGAGGCTTCTCCCCGGACTCTGCCTGCCTTCCTGCTCTGCGATTTGGTCAGACCCTCAGTTTCAAATTTCCTGCACCCTCAAGTTTGGAATCACATCTCCCTACATTTCCAATCAAGCAGCCAGGGTCCGTCCAGATCAATGACATGCCCAAGGTTTAACTCAGGAGGCAGGTTCCTTCTCTACCCCTCTCCAGCAGAGCTCATCCAGGAGCCATCTGTGGCCATGACGGGGACAGGTGACATACAGTGGCAGGAAGAGAGTAGGCCTAATGTCCCCTGGAATGAGCTGGCACCAACTATGCCTGAGGATACAATATTTTTTAAGAAAGCTACATTTTAAAAAAAGCTACATAAAATCGTAGTTTGATACTGTGTTACTAATGTATTCCAAATTTCTCCCCTTGTTCTTCCCCAGCTCCACCTTCATTCAATAGCCTTGTATTACCGGCTAGACAGAGAGTAAAGAGATGCTAGGGACACATGATAGACAGATAGTAGGTGATAAAATAGATAGATGATATAGATCGATAAATACATAGAGACATAAACACATATAGATTCTCTAAAACCTCAGACAGCCTCCCAACCCCTTGATATTCTTGCAAAACCAAGTGATCTTGCAATCTTGGAAAAGTCATACAGGCTCTCAGTATCTAAACTCCCTTTGCCAGCTAGTGTGGATTTTAAATTTTCTGAGTTCTCTGATTTCTGAGCTCACTTTCGAGTCTGAAACCGATGAGGAAGCTATAAACTAGTCTATTATGAGCGTTTCCAGAGTATCTCCAGGCAAGAAGCCTTCCCCGCCTGCCCCGGCGGCCGTATGTGCAAAGCAGCCGGTCCTCAGACCAGGCTGGTCCTCCTGCCGAAGCGAGACCACTCAGAACTGTCCCCTGCAGACCTGGGATCGAAAGGGAGAGAGGGACAGAGAGCCCAGGGCAGACTCCTGTCACTGCCCTCACTGACGGAGGTTAATGCAAGCTCGGGCACCATGAGGCAACCATCCTTGCCCTCCGTGGGCGCTGAAACACGGAAGGCAGGAACGGAGCAGGCATGCGGGCGAGCTGGGAGAAGAGACGGTGTGAAAAGAGCCCCAGATGCTTTCAATGTTGGAGTTTTAAAACTGTAGAGTTGAAGTAGAGTAGACACCCAGCGTTCTATTCGCTTCAGGTTATATTAATTTGACAATTCTGTACCTTACAGCTTGCTCACCTGGGGAGAGCAGGGACCGCCTGCCACCAGAAGGTGTCATTGCAATCTTATTGATTGTAGTCCCTGTGCTGTACTTTTCATCCCCGTGACTTACTTCGCTTATAACTAGAAGTTTGTACCTCTTCATCCCCCTCACCTGTTTTACCTCCCCTCGGGTGACCACCAGTTCATTCTCTGCATTTAACTGTCTGTTTGCATTTTTGTTTGTGTTCACTTGTTTAGTTTTTTAGATTCCACATATAAGTAAAACTGGACCACTGTCTTACACCATACACAAAAGTAAACTCAAAACAGATTAAAGTGTGAGACCATAAAACTCCTAAAAGAAAACATAGCAGTAATCTCTTGGACACTGGCCTTAGCAACATATTTATGGATCTGTCTCTCGAGGCAAGGGAAACAAAAGCAAAAATGAACTATTGGGACTTCACCAAGATAAAAAACTTCCACACTGTGAAGGCAGTCATCAACGAAACAAAAAGGCACGCTACAGAATGGGAGGAGATATTGGCAAATGACATACCTGAGAAGAAGTTAATATCCAAAATGTATAAAGAACTTAACACCAAAAAGTCCCCCAAATAATCCAATTTAAAAATGGACAAAAGACTCCAAAGAATAGGCATTTTTCCAAAGAAGACATACAGATGACCAACAGACACATTAAAGATGCTCAACACCACTCATCATCTCACCACAACGAGATATCTCCTCACACCTGTCAGAATGGCTAAAATCAACAACACAGAAAACAAATGCTGATGAGTATGTGGATAAAGGGAAACCCTCCTACACTGTTAATGGGAATTTAAATTGTTGCAACCACCCTGGAAAACAGTACGGAGTTTCCCCAGAAAATTAAAAATGGAAATGCCATATGATCCAGTAATTCTGCAATTCCATTTCGTTTTTACTCCCACAATTCCACAACTGGGTATTTACCCAAAGAAAACAAAGATGTTTATAAGACCATCATTTGCAATAGCCAAATTATGGAAAGAGCCCAAAAGTCCATCCGCTGATGAATGGATAAAGAAGATGTGAGATATATAGATATAGATATAGATATAGATATAGATATAATGTAATATTACTCATCCACCAAAAAGAATGAAATCTTGCCATTTGCAACAACATGGTTGGAGGTAGAGGGTATTATGCTAAGTGAAATAAGTCAGACACAGAGAAAGAGATACCATATGCTTTGAATGGCTTTCCTTTCCTGCTGGCCAGAGTTGATTGAAAACCAACTACATATTCCCACATTTTACTGATTAATGAGTTCATCTAGGTTTGGTCATTTCCAACCAAAAATGTCCGAAACTGCTACCAATTCAAATGATATACAAAAAGGAATTTATTATCAATGTTTATTAAACTAACATATAAAATAAGAAAGATATTAGATTTGTGATAGAGGTAATTAAGTACAGTGAGTAGAATTTCCACATATTTTCCATTTAAATCTTTGAAAATTACTTGGAGCTCCTGAGAGCAATAGAATCCTGTCTGGCCGCGAGCACCTGTGTGTGCCCTCTCTGGCCTGTGCCTGTTCGCGCTATAAGACAACAGATGAACAGCGCTCCCCGAGGACTTTGTGAAGATAATCCATTTCAGTCACCAAACACCAGTGTACTGGTCAGGAAAGTCACTAAATGCATTGAGTTGCTTTTCGGCATCCATAAATAGAAGAGAATCCAAAAAAAAAAAAATTTAAAAGAAAGGCACATAGTACAAGATACTGCAGTAGAGACCTTGCTCAATACATCACCCTGTTGATAGCATTATAGGTGTATAGTATAAGGACCCATAGTTTGCAATGAGGTAAAGATTGCATGTAAAAATAAAACATGTCTAGAAAAAGTAAGTAGATAATTACTCTTTTCCTGCATTGTACCAATGACCTACCTGCCCATGTGCTTCCCAGTACAGGAGCCAATAAACCTAAATGATGCACTGTACTGGTTCAACCTACAGATTTCCCCCATGTACATTTCATTAGCCCAGAGAGGTTCAGAACACAACGTTAGACTCTTTCACAAAATGACGTATTTCCCTGCCTTGGCATCACACCAGATGCACAACACAAAGAGGTAACGGTCAGAAAACAAAGACCCATCTGCATTTCTGTCTAAAACACACAGGGAGTAAAATGCTGAAATCTATGGGATAAAAGAGTCAAAATTAGTGTAGCTGAGTGGAAGAAGATGACCACCAAGTGGGATGATGCTCATGGTGGGGCTGAAACTAGTTTGAAATGTGCTATACACAAATCAGTAGACTTTCCTATTTCCACGGTGTTGTGTCCAGTACAGAAAAGGTTTGCCCATCAGGTGTACTCAGTATTGAAATGGACTATCCAACGTAGAAGTGAACGCCTCACTTATTAACTTCTTTGTTTGATCAATAATTACTCACTGACCTCCAACTCTGTAACAGCCCCAGGAGAGGGGACCACAATCCAGCAGTGAGCAATAGCTGATGACCCACGTCTCTGTGGGCTTATTGACTGCTAAAGGAAAGAGGCAAGTGTTCCAATCCCCATAAGTACAAAGAAATAGTAACAGAAGAGCCTATTTCAAAAGCTGTCTACACTCTAGGGAAAGGAGTACTGGAAAAGTTTTTGGGAAAAATTATGATTAAGTAGATAGATCTCATATGTTCAGAGAATAAAAGTCAGTGTAACAGTTAAAAAAAAAATAGATAGATCTCTTAGTGATGCAGAGAAATTGGGTGGTTGGAAAGAAGTGGGTAGGAAAGAGCACTGCAGGTAGAAAAAAATGTAGGTGCAAAGGCCCTGGGGTGGGAGCCTAGGCCTCAGTGCCAACAATGGTAGGAGGCCTTTGGTTTAGGCAGAAATTTCAGGGTACATTGTGAGTAAGTAGAAGTGGTGTAATGGATGGCTTCCTGATTAAAGTATAAAAAGTACAGGAAATAGTGTGTAAAATTTAAAGCTCCATAGACATGTCAAACCCTTCAGTGACTACCTTCAGTATGTACCCAGGCTGTCGGATTCTCAGGACCTCAACAGTCACACCCACTCAGCAGCTCATCTATTTGCGAACCTGCAATGACCTCCTGCCCAGTAGGTCCTCCTTGACTTGGGCCAGATTCCCCCACTAAGGGTGTTCCCCTACAGCAGCCCAAGTGACAATTTTCTATGGTAAAACCACATCGCTCCTCGCCTCAAAATCCTTCAATGGTATCGCATCATATTCAGAATTACAAAGAATAAAACAATTTTTAAACTTTCCTACAGAGCCCAAGAACAGTGGCATCCAGTAGAACTAGAATGTGGATCACGTATATAGTTTAAAATGATCTAGTAGACACATTTGAGCAGTAAACAGAAACAGGTGAAACAATTTTAATAGTATATTTTGTTTAAGCCAATACATCCAAAATATAATCATTTCATTGTGTATTCAGTCTAAAACATATTGAGGTATTTTACATTATAGTTTGTACCAAATCTTCTAAATCCAGTGTGTATTTTACACCTACACGAAAACCATCAAGAGCATCATCTTCACCACTGCAGGCAAATTGTTTTTTAATTATGCATCAGCAATGTAGACGAGAGTCATGGGGTCACATTTCTAGAAATAAAGTGCTCTAACACAGCAACCATTCTGTATGATTAAAATGTTAGGGAAATATGTACGTGCTTTTACTACTTAAATTGCTGCTTCCTTTGACTTATTCACCTTTTTGAATTATAGATGTAAAGAAAAGAGCAAAAAATGCCTAATTGTGTATGATAGGGCATGTAAGTCTCATCAAAATGTAAAAATAAAACAAAATACATATCAGAAATCATCACATTTGGAAAGGTTTATTCTACTTAAAAGGACAACTCTAAATGGAAATATGGAAAGGAAGAAGACAGACACAAAACACTTTAACTCTTAAATATGAGGGAGATAGAGCTAGGTAGGGTGAATTCTAGATATCTATCCAAATCTACCTTAATATCTAGCTGATAGATTGATAGAAAGTAGGAAGCCATAGGTCTAGATAGATGTAAATACAGATAAATGTAGATATAGATAGATATCTACAGATAGCCATAGATAGATCTAAATCTAGGTAGATATCCAAATGATGAGAGGAAGGAAGGAAGGGGAGAGGAAAGGAGGAAGGAAGGAACTACATAGACCTAAAAGATATAGATATTAGATAGATCTATAGATATCTACCACCTAGATATCTAATCGATAGATAGATGATAGATAGGTAAATAGATATGAATAACACCAAACCCCAGTCAAGAGCCATCAGGACAAAACACTTCCATCCCACCTGTGAAATGACAATCTGCTTCCAGCAAGCAGTGAAAAGGGCGGTGGGCACCTCCAGGAGATGAGTCCACTGTAGTTTAGAGGAGGAGCACGCTTACAGAGCAGAACTCAGGAAGGACCCTAAATAGAGCCAGGAATGTGCTGTGTCTTTAGAACATTCCCCTCACATGCCTGGTGCTGGCTGGAAGCCCATCTCCTGGTCCTGGCGCCCCAGGGCTGGGTGTGAGGGATGAGGAGACGAATCGTGACCAGTGGCAGTCTCCCACCCCAGGCCCACCCCTGCACTGGTCACCAGGTGAGGATCAGGCAGGCACACCTGGTGGAGACTCACATCCTCAGGGAGGGGGCGGGCACAGCATGGGGAGCTCACATGGAGCTCAGACAGATGCACGGAGCCTGGGTCTGAAGGATCGAAGCTGGCAAGTCACAGAGCACGAGTCAGGGGATGAGGGGGGACCACTGTGCATTCCCGGGATCGCTGGTCCCCTAACATTCATTATGGGCAAGTTCTCTGGTCAGACGAACATGAGGGAATAAAACACACCCCTGCTCCCTCAGTGCAGGTGAGCACATGGCCTGTTCTGAGGGTCCTGCAAGAAAACAAGCCGGAATGTTCCCTCAGGGGTGACTTCTGCTTCCCTCCCATATTTAACCACAGATGTGGCGCGTTCGGGAGGGTAGAGAAGGTGTCAGAACAGTAGTAATATCCCACAGAAAAAGCCAGTGTCCTAGGATTGGCCTCATTCAAAATACAAGGTGTAACAGTAGGTCCGAGAGAGCCTGTGGGTCCCGGAAAGTCCCCGGGACACGGCGGAAGGCAGAGAAAAATTTCAGATCGGGACAAGACTTGAGAAACGATCGTGGTCGTTCCTGCCTGAGGAACACCGATCACATCCCATCCTAAGGAGGAACCGACCCCGCACTGAAAATGCCTGGGATGTTCTGTAACCGCAGCGCGTTGACCCCCTCCCGCTCCCCAGAGGCGCACACTTTTCCGATCCTCCCGCCCAGAGGTCAGGGGGTCCGCCAGGGTCCTTGGGGCCGACTGCCCAACCCTCGGGGACTTCGGCGGGAGGACGCGGGGTGCCCGGTCTCCGTCTCTGCCGGGGCGGAACTCGCGGGGCCCGTCGGGGGGCGGGGGATAGTCGGGCACAGGCCGGCGGGCTGCTCCCCCGGAGGGAGGCAGAGGCCGGGGCTCCCGCGCCTCCCCGCCGCGCCTCCCGCCAGGAGCTCCTGCACAGCTCCGCTCGGCCGCGATGCTCGGCTGCGGTTAGTGACCTCCGCGTCTGCGTGGACTCGTGTGGCTGAGTCCGGGGCCAGGGCACGTCGCGGGGCGGGGGGGGGCCTGTGAGCAGCACGCACGCTCTGGAAGCGCTGTTGGCGGGGAGGTTTCAGGGTCCGCCCTCCCTTCAACAATCACGTGTGGAGCACCTGCCACATTCTCCGCGGGTTGAGGCCCTCGGGAAGTCCTGGGACCCAAGACGAACCCCGCGGGCAGCTACGCCGCATATGCATTGAGTTCTCGGAGCTGTGGAGGCTGGAGGCCCAGAGCGGGGGCCGGTGTGGGTGGGTCTCAGGCTTGCAGAGGGCTGTTCACCGCGCACAGCGAGGCGGGAGCAAGACAGAGCTCGGGCCCCAGTCCCACCACAGGGGCTCCCTGCACGGGACCCCACTAAACCTAATCCTTCCAAAGCCCCCACCTCGGACCCCGTCACACTGGGCGTTAGGGTTCAACATAGGAATCTGGGGGGGACACAGACTCTGGGTCCATATCCACCTGCATTGGACTGTAGGATTTAATGTCAATGGAACAGTCAGCGTGAAAAGCATCCAAACTCAATGGCAGGTTTCACCATCTGAGAGCAGCATACATTCTGAATGACGATGAGACACACAGAGGATGTGTGGGAACCAGAGTCCCTGAGCACCAGCCTCCTGACACAGCTGCATTCTCAGGCCCCCGCAGGTTCGCCTGGCGGAGGAGGCCGCCTCCTGGATTTAGTCACCACGTCTTGTGTTCTCCTCTCCTCCACTAAATGTAGGGAACTTAGCCTTACCACCGCAGGGTCCCATGCCACCTTCCGTAGACTGCGGCAACAAATATGCTGGAGAACTGTTCTTATATTACAAAAATATAGAGACATTTGTCCCAAATTATATTTCCAGTGACTATCGTGGTTAAATAATTGTCCTCATCTTTCTTATCTAAATAGAGAAAACAAAGTGATTATAAATGCAAAACAGTCTTTAGATGCCACTGACAGACTGTCTTCCTTTATCTAAATGAGCAGGAGTTCGCTCTGGGGGATCCCTGTGCTGCTTGCTGCGTCTACACAACTGGTTTAATGTCAAGGTCAGTCTCATACAGACGTAGGATTAGGAAGAAGATAGGAATTGTAGTAAACACATGCTATGGAATTGCTACATTTTAGCGCAAACCTGAAAGTTAAAACCTCTGAATTATGAAGCATTTACGAATTCTGGAAATGGTAATTTAATTTATAGGATATATAAACAGTCCACATGCCTCAATAAAACTCGGAGAAGAACACATACAAATACAAAGATGTGGGTGTGGTGACTCACATGCACAAGAAGGGCTCTTTTGTGAAAAACAGAGCCACGCCAAATACAGAGGTATAATATAATTTCTAGTGTGTAGTTTTGTAAATTTTAAAATGCACATATCATTTTTTTTACTTGACCCTTGAAAGAGCCGGATGACATAGGTATTATGACTGATAGTAACTTTCCTGGACATATTTCCCCTCACATATGAACGGCAAGCCCAAATCAAAGTACCACTTTCTCGTCAAGGATGAAATTTGAATGTATTTCCGCTAATTCTCATTCCAACTCCTTTTCCACAATAGCCCACTCCTCATTTTCCCATATATATACACACATATGAGAAATACAAAACAAAATATTTTATGGAAAAAAAACAACAGGTGGTATAAGGTTTGGGCAGAGAGTACTTCCTGTGAAAAATCAATCCATATCCCTAAATAAGCTCATCTGCATCACCGCCTGAACGAGTCTGCTGCAATCTTAAAGGACATTGGCATATTAAGGGAAAATACGTAAGGTGAATGAATACCTTCCGCTTCTTCAAAATCTCTAATACACATTGTCCCTGAGTGGATGTGTAAAAAAATTTGATTTTTTAAAAGTTATTGGTGTTAGCTTTCTGGTTAAATAAATAAACTTGAGGGAGGCATGGAATGCATTGTGGTGGGAAAACCTCAAGTCCTATCTTCTAGGTCAGCATCTGCAAGCTATAACTATAATTCAGCAAGAGGAGACACAGTGTAATTTAGACAACATTCTAAACATATTGATCCATTTTGTTGCCGTTGTTTTTAAGAAGCCAAAGATGTAATGAGCTCATCAGCATGTACATTAGGAGCAAAAGAGAAAACATCATTTAATGAAATTATCTTGCAAGCGCACCGAAAATAATACAGAGAGAAATTTAAAGAAAGTACAAAAAGCATGAAAGAAGTAAAGGAAAATTGCATTTTTTAATAAAAGATGAAGAACGGAGCTTGTTTGATGAGAATAAGTCATCAGACAAAACAGAACAAAAACCATTTAGGTGTAAACCCAGCAGCCAGGAGAAGGAATATGAAAAGCATGTGATCAAAGCCTATTCAACCAGAAAAGGCAGGTGCATTGCAAGTCTCCAGACTTCCCACCAAGTTCATCCGTGGTAAGGTGCAACGGTAGGGTTTTGAAAGGTATGTTTTAGGATGAAAAAAGTATATTATTCATATAAATTTCTGCTTCAACTGTGTGATTTCTTGTTGACTCGTATGTGTATAATTGTTGTTTTTGCAAATACCTGGTTCAAATTTTACATTTCAGCTTAGAGGAATTGTGGTGTTCAGGAGTCTTCAAAACATCATGAATATATTAATACTGTCACATTATACAGTCTCTTCATCAAAAACTTAACAACATCAGGATATATTAAAATTTTGTTAATTGATATCCATGTTGTAAATCTGTAGGTCTTCAGTCGTGGGCCCAGATGTGCATGTTTGGGGCCTGCACATCCTTCATCCAGCACAACTTACTGGTTGTCTACGAGATGCGACAAACCGACGCAATAGAAAGTGTAATGTCTGATCGTGTAGGGTTATGAAAAGAAGATAAAATGGGGTAAGTGGTACAGAGTGATACAGAGCATCCTAAATAGAATTCCCCAACCTGAAGGATGAAGGGACGGAGCCAGGGCAAGGGTCTGCTGTGCAGAAACAGGAGGAGGGCCAAGGTGAGCAAAACAGCTAAGCGGGGATGGGCAGGTGGGAGAGAGCTAAGCTCTTCCATTGAGCAGCGTATACAGATCCGCCCACTTCCCACCACGGATACCTCTGCTGGTGTGATGTTGATTTTATTTGTCTCTGTTTTTAAAACATAATCCAACAGAGAAGACGTCATCAATCCACATGCACATGTATGCATGTATGTTTATGTATTTTATATGTATTACTATATATAGTCAAAATCCATTGACAATAGAACCTACCTACATATATAATTTAAAAAAAAAAAAAAACCCTAAAATCAATATAACTCTCTAAAGTGACATGGAGAAAAAAATGAAAGAAATGGAAGGATAACTTTCAACCATGTATAGGACACAACTGTAGGGGGGAGTATAGCCTCCATCGAGAAGTACTGATTAAGGTAAAAACAATTTATCCCCTTCCATCAGTATCCCTGTGTGGGTGTGTTAGGACACCTCACTGGATTCAATAATATTGAAGGACTATTCTTCTCGTGCTCACATTTTCTGCCCAACCCAGAAAACCTAACAGAAAGCCCAGTCCTTTCTTGTTCCTATTAAGATTTAGTCTAGCTCAGGTGCTTTTCAACTCACGTGCATTCCAAGAAGTCAGCCCTGGCCCTTTGGGTCCAGAAGTTTGTTCTCCTCTGCACTGTGTGGGGTTTTATACATTAGATCTACTGTTTAACCTTCAAAACATATGTCTTCTTTCTTTCCATTGTATCTACCTTGGCTCTTCAACTAAACTGTGAGTTTCTTGAGGAGAAGGACTGATTCCTGTTGTCATCCACAAAGCCCTTAAAGAGGACACCATGAAAGGAAGTTTCATTAACTGTCATCCTTGGATGCTTTTCTGGGACGCAGAGCTCACTCCGGATCGGGCACCGAGCTGGTTATCAGGTGACAGAACCTAAGCCTTGTCCATGTCTAGGGCATTTAAAAGGAGGAAATAAGTGGCATCAATTAGAGGTAAGAAAGTCATGGAAACCCTCTGCAATTTTTCAGATCAATAATAATGTAGCTCAGAAACCGCACTAGATTCAAGAAGCAATTAGGCTCAAATGCCTCAGGATGATTTATGTGCTTAATTAAAGGCTTATATGAATTCATTAAGAAGTTACATAAATTGTCTTTATTTCCTACATCTGGGTTATTTACACATACAAACTCATATTTATGGAAGAAAGTGGAGGCACTCCATCACATTTTCAAACCACAATCAAAGTAAATATTTGGAAGCCTGCTGATATGAAAATTATCCTTTATTTCTAAGTTAATTGTAGGAAATCAGCCATTTGTTTTCCAGTTATGCGTTATATTTTCATCAGAAGTGTATGATGATGTCACAGTTTGGTTCTCAAAGGGCAGGAGTGTTACTAACTGAAGGGGGCAGCTATAGATTCCATGTTTATGTCTCCACAGATTCACGGGTTAACTCTAACGCCAAGGTGACGGCATAGGAAGGGGGGCTTTGGGAGGTGAGGAGGTGGTGAGGGTGGGGCCCCTGTGGTGGGATTGGGGCCCCTATAACAGAGACCCCAGGAGCCCCCAGCAGTGAGAAGACACCGTGTGGGAACCGGGACACCAGATCTGCTGGTGCCTTGCTCTTGGACCCCCAGGCTCCAGGGCTGAGAAACACATGTCTGTGGTTCATAAACCGCCCCCGCCTGTGGTGTTCCATGACAGCCGCCCGGACACACAACCACAACATCAACCATCACATTTATTTTGTGAACCATCACGCTTGTTTTGTGAAAAACTGAATTTGACATTTAGATGAAAAACACAGTCCCGTCTGGACCGAACTGACATGAAAGGCTCTTAACCCCTCAAATTCCCCCCTTTCTTTCTCACTCACACTGCTGTCCAGTGGGTCTAGAGCTGCTTTTCTGCCAGAGGAGTAAGTCCTGGAGGTCTGCTCCAGCGCGTATTGTCTGCACTCCACGACCCCGCTGACCCGAAAGTCCTGCCAAGACGGCACATCTCAGGGCAAGTACTCTCCGCACAGACAGAAAGACGGGGAGGGAAACAAGCACTTTGGTGGAGGTGACAATTGTGTCTATTACCTGGATTGTGGTGACAGTATCCCAGGTGTATGTGTGTGCAAACTCACCACAACATATACAATACATACATGAAGCGTTTATATATTAAACATACATCGATAAAGCTGAGAGAAAAAGGAAAAAAAAATGAAAACCACAATTGGATCTCTTCTTCCTTGTGACTTTTTTTAAATAATGAATCTCTCTTTCAGTTGAAATTAACACAAAGAAAAGCATTAATTTGAATGACTCATATATTTTCTGCATTTTGTTTCCATACTTTTTCATTAATTTCGAGACTATGTCAACCACGCATGCACACACATTCCATGAGAGCCATTCCACAATGTAGAAAGCACTCAACCACAAAATGTCTGTGTATTATTAGATTTATTGAATTTATTTTTCCTCCAGAAACTGGTGAATGTCCTTACATTGATGGACAGATCATGTTAACACGCGTGATTCCTGCACATTACCCGGCGGTCCTGCCTGTGCCGTACCGAGCACAGCACTAAAAGCCCTACACCAACACGCAAGTGCCCTCGAGATCGCTTTGACTCTGTGGTTTCATTTAAATGGGTTTTTAAAAGTTCCTGAGCTACACAGAATGTTTTGTAACTCTACACTTCCTACCCAAATGCATTTTCTATTTACTGCAGCACGTGTACCAGCATCAGACGCAAGGATCTAAAACTGAAGAAATTTAATGCCAGCCTGAAACAGAGAAGAAAGCCCAGGAGCAGATTCTGAAAACGGGAGACACGGAAGGGAAGGGGAGGGCCATTAGGAGAAAAAAGGAATCTGAACCCACCATATGCAGCCATATTTGAACTGTTCTGGACAATTCCTGGCCTGGCTCAGTTGTTAGTTACTTGTTTCATTTTATTTATTTTTTTTAAAGATTTTATTTATTTATTTGAGAGAGAGAATGAGAGAGAGAGAGCACATGAGAGGGGGGAGCGTCAGAGGGAGAAGCAGACTCCCTGCCGAGCAGGGAGCCCGATGCGGGACTCGATCCCGGGACTCCAGGATCATGACCTGAGCCGAAGGCAGTCGCTTAACCAACTGAGCCACCCAGACACCCTACTTGTTTCATTTTAAACAGAAAGATAATTTTATGTGGGTGTGTAGATATCTAAAATAGGGCCATTCCATCAGGTGGAAAAGAAAAAAAACAGAAGCCAGCCGCAGTTTCAGATTCTATCTCCACAAAGAGGCCTGTGGCATTGATGAGACTGGAGGTGGTTCTTTGAGAGCCGGAGGGTAGCCCCACTCAAGATCCACAGAATGCAAATTCTCTACATGGTAACGGTTCCAATTGTGATCCTTTTGCACCCTTGACATTTATTAAGAAATTGGCTGTGGCTTACAAAGAGCCTTTTAATTCACACACGAGGATACTTTCATATTTTAACAATGGAAGGTATGTCTGTTATCTCACATTGTAAAATATATGTGTACACCCAAATGCTATGTCCCAATGTCATGACAATGACCACCGTTCTCCAAGAATGATTCTGACCCACAGTCAGGAGGAGGCTGGACAACAGGGGAATGCACAGGAAAGCCCCCTTCCTGAGACGATCTCCAGGCTTCTGGTCACATGATTTCAGTTCAGCTTGTTGGGGGTGTAATATTCCCAGAAAAGTTTTGAATACAACACTACTGACATTTGTAAGGATTTAAAAAAAAAAAAAAAAACACTTCTATGACTGAATTTCTTCAATAGAAATAAAGATCCATTTTCTGATGTAATTTTTGTGAAACCATTATAGATCTTAAACATATAAAGTTCAACTCACCTATAAGTCTAAATTCATAAAACTGGATGGAAAACAGCCTTAGAAAGAATAAGCACTACATCAAAAACTAATGATGTACTGTATGGTGACTAACAAAACATAATAAAAAAATCATAAAAAAAAGAAGCAGCAGAGTTTAAAGGTTGGTGTGAAAACCTGCAAGTCATTGCTTATCTACATGACGCATGATGTGATATATGCACCCATAATAAAGCACAGGAAAGAGGCCTGTTCTCTTATATTACATCTTTATATCTTAAACATACTACAGAAGATTAATTATAACTGAGAATTCAAAAACCATGGCATTATTATCAGACTTATAAATCAAATATCACATATTAAATGACAAAAAAATCTGTATTGATACTGAATCCATGAAGGAAAGCAACATCACACTAAACATTCCCTTTACTACATCACACACATCATGCTAATATCCCCATATGTATGAGGACAGTGATTGTCTGAGACCCTGAACCTTGGAGGGAATATTGAAGTTTCCCTGTGTGTGCGTGTGTGTGTCTGAGTGTGTGATTTCTATTCACGCCTAAATCTTGCAGGATTCACAAAAATGTAAATAAATGCAAGGTGGAAGGCAGATCTGAATTCTGCTTATGAAGGAATTCTTGATTTGGAGATCAGACTTTGCATTTGCTTACTAACTCCTGAGAAATGTAGCATGCATGTACTGGACAAAAATTTCCTTCTGCTTTGAAAATGATAAAGACTTCTATTTTCGGTAATATGGCAAACTTGGTCCCTGGACCATCGTTCCTGATGTACTCAGCTACAAATCTTAGATAAAATCCAATAAACTCTTCCCAACCAAAAAAAAAAAAAAAAGGAGGGTTAACTATGTGAGGTGATGGGTATGTTAACCAGTCTGACTGTTATAATTATTTCAATGTACATATATACCAAATATCATGTTGTACACCTTAAATATTTAGGATATTTATTAGTCAATTATGTAGAAAGGAATTATGGGACATGTTTAAGGAAAATTCTACTAATTTGGTGGTTGGCTGCAACAATGAGAAAAATGAGAAAGAAATTCTTCCATAGTAATGCACACAATATTAACTTCTCAAATCATCATCAGCTTGCGATATATTTTTCTTAATTTTCTGTAGCAGATGCACTTTATTTTTTAAAAGATTTTATTTATTTATTTGAGAGACAGTAAAAGCGAGAGAGATCACAGAGGGAGAGGGAAAAGCAGACTTGCCACTGAGCAGAGAGCCCGATGCGGGGCTCGATCCCAGGACCCTGGGATCGTGACCCAAGACGAAGGCAGTCACTTAACCGACTGAGCCACCCAGGCACCCCTGTATCAGACGCACTCTTAAGAATTACAAATTTAATTAGAATACTTAACTCAATGATTGGAAGGAATATTATGAACTATCCGTAGAGTCAGGCTATCTAGAAAAATCATAGCTGACAATATCTGATACTTGGAAATTTATTTAATGGTGCTATCCAAATTACTTTCAATGTATGTATGAGTTAATATTTCTTTAACGAAAATCATACTTCTTTTACATTTTGGAAAGAGATACGTTCTATTGAAATGCATACCGATATAACAATGGCAAGAAACAGAAGCCATGGATGCAGGTGTGTGAGAGATGAACAGTGCCTGCTAAAGCTGAGCTACAACGAAGTCAGATAAGGACTGTGACACAAGGGACACGTGGAGAGTAACGCTATGTTCTATGAATGTTTGTGTCCCTCAAAATTCATAGATTGAAGCCCTAACCTCCAGTGGGATGGTGTTAGGAGGTGAGGACTTTGGGAGATAATTAGGTTTCGATGAGGTCATGGGGGGAGCCCCCGTGATGAAACTAGTATCCTTATAAGAAGAGGAAGAGGCTAGAGCCCATCCCCCTCACTCTGTCTCTGTTTCCGCTGCATGAGGACACAGCAAGAAGACCGCCATCTGCAAAGAGTTTTCTAGCTTACTGGCAAACCAGAGAGTCCTCCACCCTACTGGCACCTTAATCTTGGACTTTCAGCTCCAGAACTGTGAGCTATAAATTCCTGTTGTTTAAGCCAACCTGTCAA
Source organism: Halichoerus grypus (assembly GCF_964656455.1). NCBI lineage: Eukaryota > Metazoa > Chordata > Mammalia > Carnivora > Phocidae > Halichoerus > Halichoerus grypus. Next base: position 206,455,042 of record NC_135714.1, read on the forward strand.
TGGTATTTTATTATAGCAGCCTGAGCTAATATATTAAGTTTAAGAGAGATGTAGCAAGTTCCAAAGGCCCTAAGAGAGAGTTTGTGTCAGCAGTATGTCATAAATACGCTAAGGGAAGGTAATGATACTTGCGGTAAGACACATTGGGTGCTGCCTGGAGTCATGAAATATTGGCCTTTAACCAGAAAACACCAGATCTCAATTCAAAGTCTTCCTTAAGATACAGACACATGACATGTCACATTCGAACGAGTGATATGTTTAGGACACTGATTTTGGCAAGTTATGGGTTTTCAAATATTTCTACTCACATTTTTGAGTTCTCACTCGCCATAGATATCTTTTCCCAAACTAGATGTTTGAACTGATTTCTTTAATAGTTTTGGTGGTATAATCATCTGTTTTTGTTCTATTTATTGCTCAATGAAAGTTGTTTGCCATTAAAACATATTTCCTCTCAGATGAGAAAAGCATAATAATTACATGCTAAATGAGGTCTTTTAAAAATCTGCAGCTTGAGAGAAGCTACTGACAATATAATATTTTAGAAAATCATATTCTTATTTTTCTTTCTAAAAATGGCCTTGCATTTTTGTAGGTATTTTGGAAACATATCTGATATTTGCATATGATACATGGGCTACATTTTTAAAGAAAATCTAATTGTGTTATCTTATTATATCCCTTCTAAGACCGAGTTTAGGTCATTGGTCACTGGCAGGCAATAGATAGAAGGATTTGCCTGAGGTAGAAACTAGACATTTACATCAAAAGTATAGCTTTTGCCACTCCAACCAAAAAAGCATTTGAAATTAAATCGGAGCATGAAGTGATTTATTTTGCAGGACCCATCATGTTACTATCGAGATTAAACACTAGATAATGCAAGAGCAATGCACTATTACCAACGTAGCCAGAGGCTTGGCCGCAATGTCTAGGGTGTCAAACTGAGTTATTAGGGAGGAGAGATCATGGCATGGAATGTCACTTTGAAAGATGTAATAATATACCAAGGGCTTGGAGAAAAGGAAGAAACAAAAATATATTGACTGAAGAGAAAAAAGAACCATATTTGACTTCTGAGAAACCAGTTATTTAACACAGGTATTGGGCATGAAGTCTAATGAACAAACATCAAGATAGCAGAATGCTAGATGCTGGGCAAACAGAGAACTAAAAGTCCAATGGCTGGGTTAAGGAATGAGGTCTAATTGTGTTTTGGAACAGACACTTACAGGTGCTCTCCAAGACACATACCTTAAAGACATTATTTCATAGTTGATTTCTCCTCCAATCTGCTTTAAAAATCATTTTGAGTGTTAGACGTCCAAAGAAATATTTAATATAATAAGTTCATTAAGATCACATTTTAAGGCCTTCCTCTAAGTAAGTTATCATGAGTTATCGCCAAATTCTCCTTCAAAATTATTTGTTGCATCAATATGATGGGAAATAACGTCAGTCTCTTTGGCATTGTGTTAAGAATGAGCCATGTTGGAGGCTCTAACCCTCTCTGATATGACATTCTGTGACAGGGTCACACAGAAGAGCAAGGGATGCCCCTGCTAGACAAGGAAACAAGATTTATGATGCCTTGTTGAAGATTCGCTTGGTCCATGTCACTAATATTTAGGTTCTTCCAGGGAAACAATGCATTGGCTGATCTTTCAGCTGTAAATAGGAAATTAATAATATACTTTGACTAAACAGTCCACAGCCAATGCCTCCATCTTGGTATTTTTCATAACATCTTTATTGTTACTTGTTAAGTGTCAGAGCTAAAGCTAAACTTGACAATTAAATGAAGTATCGATAACCAGGTCACCACCCTAACATCTAACAAAATTCAGTGCACATAGTCAAAGAAGAGTAATGGTTGATTCAAATAGAAGCTGCTCTTGAAATAAATGAGCTTTACTAAAAGGAAAAAAAAAATTGAATATGTTTCTTGGCAAACATTGACTTAGAAAATGTAGTACTACAAAAAAAAAATTAGAATAGATTGGATTTTTCTGCTTACTATGGAAATCTGTGTTCCTTTATATGAATATTTCAGTGCAGCCTTCTTAAAATATTAAATTTTACTTCATAAAATAGGAAGAAAATAGGAAAAGACCACAGAGTCATTTTGCCAAGTCCTCTACTCCAATTTAGAAACAAATCATATAAAACACGTTTTTTTTTTTTAGAAAAAATAAATCTAATTCATTCTGATCAACCTGTAACGGAACTAGATGAACCAGCTGCTAAACTATCATTCTTCAAGACGCACTTGTGCCCTCAATGATCAGAGTTTGGGGTCAGTAGGAACTAAGTAAGCAAAGCATCCTTGTGGAGGAGGAGAGGAGGAAGACTGAAGGGTCAAGCAGAGCACAGGGCCTCCGGGCTGCTCATAGATGGCAGAAGGGGAGGAGGCCTGGCAAAGCCCTGGACCTATGGAGTCAGCCAGCAGGAGGAACAGGGTCAGCGAGCAGGAGGAACAGAGTCAGCCGGCAGGAGGAACAGAGTCAGCCAGCAGGAGGAACAGGGTCAGCCAGCAGGAGGAACAGGGTCAGCCAGCAGGAGGAACAGGGTCAGCCAGCAGGAGGAACAGGCATCGCAAGATCAAGCCTCTCCAGATCAGCTGCACTTCGTGAATGTAAGGAAAACACAGATAAGACAGCACGGTCAGGTCAATAGATTATCCCGTTCACTATCTGCCTGGGGAAGATACTAAAGTTGTCAAAGTAACTAGGAACCAACTGAGACTAGTATAGACACTAGGTAGAAAATCCAGAAGCAGGAACACTTAAGATTTAGATAAACAAACAGGATGCACATTCCCTTGCCAACAATGCACTCCTGAGTTCACTGCTATTTCTCAGCCCCTTTTTATTCATAATGGTCATAGTGAGGTGAATCTCATTACGGCTCAGTCTTCTCAATGACCTCATGCCCCCTCTAAACAAGCTCCATACTGAGACGAGAGGCATTTAATACTATCAGTACTTCACACAGCCACTTACAATGTGGATCAAGTCATCAATCTGATTTAGAAAACAAGTTATGTTCTATCACTTTACCAGGTACTCGGGGAGCTCCTGTCTTGAGGAGAACCAGGGAGAAAAGCAGACAGACAGACCTGAGAACACAATATGAGGAAGCACAGTGGGTAGAACAGGTAAGCTGCTGGGAATAGGGAATCAGGAAGTCTTCACAAATAGTTGGTATTTTTTTTTCAGTTTTATTGATGGATAATTGACAAATAAAATTATATACATTTAAAGTGTACAACTTGAGGGCGCCTGGGTGGCTCAGTTGGTTAAGCGACTGCCTTCGGCTCAGGTCATGATCCTGGAGTCCCAGGATCGAGTCCCGCATCGGGCTCCCTGCTCGGCAGGGAGTCTGCTTCTCCCTCTGACCCTCCTCCCTCTCATGCTCTCTGTCTCTCATTCTCTCTCTCTCAAATAAATAAATAAAAAAAAATCTTTAAAAATAAAAAAAAATAAAAAATAAAAAAAAATAAAGTGTACAACTTGATGTTTTGATGTACATTATGAAATAATCACCACAATCAGTGTAAGACAGTCACAGGAACATAGTCAAGAGTAGGGTGGGGGAGGGGGAAATGGGGAGAGGTTGGTCAAAGGGTACAAACTTTCAGTTATAAGATGAGTAAGTTCTGGAGATCTAATGTACAGCAATGTGACAAGGTTAATAAAAGGACGCTTATTGTACACTGGAAAATTGTGAGGAGGATAGATCACCACAAAAAAACAAAGACAGCAGCTGGTGTTGGAGCAGATACTTTGCGAGCTGGGCGTGAGCACGTGGCTTCACCAGCAGATGGAGGACGTGTGGTGTCACAGATTCTGCAACTTGCACAGCAGCCCAAGCCAAAGCCCTTCGCTGGCGCTGGATGGACATAAAGCTCACAGAGACTTCTAGGGCCATGTTTCTATGTAGGTCTTTATAAGCATTTTAAAGAAATGAGGACTTGATTTTGATTTTGGTCCCCATGGAAGATATTTAACCATGAAATTATATCATCAGTCTTGTGCTAGAGGAAAATGGTTTAAAAAAGTCTGAGACGACCAATTAAGCATTTTCTACTTAGCTCATTTACCTATGTGGTTCTGATCTTCATGATTCCCAGTCTTCTCAGGACAAGGCTATTCAGTGTCATTGTCAAGAGCACACTGTCTCCCAGGAACCCTTCTCTCTGCCCCCAATGTTGGACCCCTAGGAAGCCACACCCATCAGTGGCTTGGAAATCCACACAGACTGAGCTCAGCGATGGTTCAGCATTTTCTAGCTATTTGACCTTAGTCAAGATACTTGAGTTCTTAGCTTTCCAGCAATGTGACAAGGTTAATAATCCTGTCTGAGATGGCCAAAGAAAGACACGAGAGGCAGTCAATCAGGGAAGAGGACAGCAAGACAGTCCAAGTGGAAGATGAGCGTAGCAATGATGAGAAAAATCATGGCAGGGGGACAAAGCAGGGGAAAGACACGTGTTCAGGTCAGAATAAATGATCAAGCATTTAATACCAGCAAGAGCTAATATATATTTCATGTGCAACTATTCTATGCTCAAGGATTATCTTCATTATCTTCATTTCTTCTCCTAAGTAATTTTAATTGTTGGACCCAAATATTGACTCATAAGTTATAACAAATACACCAAATAATGCAAGATGTTAATAATAGGGAACACAGTAAGGGAAAGAGGGAGAGAAATATGGGAACTCTCTGTACCCAATCTTTCAATAATAATATTGAATATTATTCTACTGAGTATTTCTGTAAACCTAAAACTAGCTCTAAAAATTAAAGTCTTTTTTTTAATGTGTTTGAAGAGAGCCAATGATGATATTTGGAAAACACCAATAATTAAGGGTTGAATGTCAGAAGAGGAGGTAATTTTTTAAAAAAGAAAAAAAAATGAATAAACACCAAGCTACAGAGCTGGCTGTCACACCCAACTGTGAACTGTTACGGAAATAATTGTATGGGTGATGCTCCCTGCAATCCTCAATCCCATCACATGGGGATCAAAGCAAAAATAAATATAAACAATTCTAATGTATGGGAATGTATTCAGCCAATCCCTATGAAATTGCCACTTTCGAGGTCAAAATAAACATCAGCAATTCTGTATCTTTTTTTAATTTAAATTTTAGTTAACATATAGTACAATATTGGTTTTTGGAGTAGAATTAAGCGGTTCATCACTTACATACAGCACCTAGTGTTCATCACAACAAGTGCCCTCCTTAATACCCATCACCCATCTAGTCCATCCCCCACCCACACCCCTCTATCAACCCTCAGTTTGTTCTCTTTAATTAAGAGACACTTAAGCAGGGGTGCCTGGGTGGCTCAGTCAATTAAGTGTCCGAAGCTTGATTTCAGCTTAGGTTATGATCTTAGGGTCATGAGATTGAGCCCCGCATCAGGCTCCATGCTCAGTGAGGAGTCTGCTTGAGATTCTCTCCCTCTGCCCCTTCCCCCACTTACACGTGTGTGCATTCTCTGTCTCTCTCTCTCTCAAATAAATAAATAAATATTTTTAAAAAGTCACTTATGGCTTATTTCCCTCTCTTCTTTTTTTTCCTTTCCCCCTTCCCATATGTTCATCTGTTTTCTTCCTTAAATTCCACATATGATTGAGATCATATGGTATTTGTCCTTTTCTGACTGACTTATTTCACTTAGCATAATACACGTATCGTTCAACCTAGTACATTCACAGGACACACTAGACATTTGCCTGCTCATCCAGTGCCTCTGCAATTACAGTTGAATGAGGAGGGAGAGAAATACACAACCATGCTTGGTGGCCCCATGTTATATTTGAGAACGCTTGCTTTAAGTGACTCTTGAACCCACCTGGAAGTCCCACATCATTTCTCCATTCCACCCACTGTTTCATCTCCCATGTGACTCTCGTGCCTCTTCCTCTGGCTTCAAAACTTCCATATCCTTCTTGCACCTCCCTAATCTCACTGGAAAACTTGTTTGGTGGTTTTTCCTGTTTGGGTAAATAGATAAAACTTTTGCACTCTATTAATATGGCATCTCTCAACTCACCTACGTCTGTAACCATATTTTTGGAGCCAGACAGAATTATAGTAGTCATTAAGTTGATATACAAGAAGATGGGGGCTCACAGATGCTGCACTCTTCTGAAGATCAGAGAACAGATGTGTGACTGGTACTCAAAACTCTAAATCCACAGCCCAGAACTTTACCTACCGATCCCTTTACATTTTTGTAGCTACTTGCCATGCACATTTAAGGTGGCATTACACTATAGTAATGTTAACCTCATCTTTAATCTAATCAACAAGTTCTTTTAGAGGATCCCTCAATGATCACTTGTCCAAAATGTAAATATTTATTTCAGTTCTTATGATTTGAGTTCCAACATTTGCACTAAATTCTTGAGCTTTCTGTAATGTTATTTTAGAGGACTTCTGTGTCATTTTCAAAATATCAGAAATGGAAGACTGTGTGTGCATAGTGTGTGTAGGTACGTGTGTGTGTGTACATGTGTATGTGTGTGCACGTGTTCATGTTGTAATTATACAACCTCCCTCATTTACAGTGTGTGCTAGAGTAGATGCCTTGCACATAGCAAGCAATAAACACATGTTTATTAAATAAAAGTGTGAATCAATGAATGGATGAATCCTTAACAATAGAACTTTTTACATAAGAATTAACCTTAAATGTGAGAAGCAGCCTCAAGAGGGGGATGCGTGATTTTTAGCTTTAGTCATTCACAGTTAAGTTCTACCATGATGACCTTGGACAAGAAACTAAACCTTTTTGAGATCTAGACCCCTGATTCGTAAAAAGGGGTAAAACTATGTGTCTACTTTGCAAGTTTGAAATTAAGGTTAGTAATAACATATGAAAGGGATTTGGCCACAGATGCTGTCAATAAATGGTGTGCTTTGTTGTTGTCCTTATTTATAATTTTCTAACATATACCCTGAGGGTTCTTTTAAACTCATTTAAAGTTATGGTTAGCAAAGGAAGTAATGCAAAGTATTAAAAACCCTCATCAGCAAAGGTAAAATTTTTGAAATGCAAAAATAAAAATGAATGCAAGATACATACAATGGGGTTAAAAGCTGAGTGGTCAGTGATTATGGAAATGACGCAGGCCGTGAAGTTACACAGGGGACTGAGATGGGGGCAGTAGAGGAGACCCCAGAAAACAACCATAAGAAAGAAAATAGTTATCATTCCTCAGTTATAAAGGGTAACTAAACATCACTCTAAAAATTAAAAATAAATCACAGAGAGTGTTACAGACTAAACTGTCCCTCCAAAATTTCATACGTAAAATTCCTAACCCCAAGGATCTCAGAATGTGATTGTGTTTGTAGATGGAGGTCTTTAAAGGGATGACTAAGCTCTTTCTACCATCTTTCCATGCCACCATAATGGTGCGTATGGCAAAAGTTCTCAAGAACATCAACAAAGCCAAAGAGAGGAAAACACCAGGTTCTTATTAGGCCATGCTCCAAAATCATCATCCAGTTTCCAACTGTAAGGACAAAGCATGGTTACACTGGTGAATTAGAAATCACTGATGATTACAGAGCTAGGAAAACTGTTGTAAACCTCATAGGCAGGTTAAACAGGTGTGGGGTGATGAGCCCCAGATCTGATGTACAACTCAAAGATCTAGAAAAATGGCAAAATAATCTGCTCTCATCCCACCAGTTTGCTTTCATTGTACTAACACCCTCAGCTGGCATCATGGGCCATGAAGAAGAAAGATGAAAAGACATAGGAGGGAAGATCCTGGGATTCCTTTTCTAGGGATGTAATACTAAATAAAGTGCCTCAATGGAAAGAGAGAGAGAGACGAATAAGGTAAAATGAGGCCATTACCTTATGGAGGGTGGGCCCACTCCAATAGGACTGGTGTCCTCATAAGGAGAGGAGATGAGGACACAGACACACACAGAGAAATGACCGTGTGAGGACACCGGGGAGAGGATGGTGTCTACACACCAAGGAGAGAGGACTCGGGAGAAACCAGCCCTGCTCACACCTGGATCTCAGGCTTCCAGCCTCCAGACTGTGGGTCGATAAGTCTCCGTTGGGTAAAACCCTAGCCCATGACAGCCTGAGCAGACTAAGATGAGGGTCTGAGAACTACTTTGTATTCCATACCCCTGAATGGAGCTTTCTTGAACTAGATCTCAGCTGGCCACATCAGTCTTCTCCTTCATGCTTGCATAGGTGTAAGCAGGGTCCGCTTTTAATACTCCACTTGAACCTTGCCTGAGTACAACAAAATATAGTCTGCGACTTTCCCAATTCTTTCTCCTGCTTTCATAATACATTTGTTTGTGATGAAGGGACAGGACGTAAACAGAATATCCATCAGCACATCCTTTCTTCATGTCACCAATTAAGATCACAATAGAGATTTCTGTAGCAGATATCATGCTTACATTAAGGTTGTAAAAATTCAGCAGGGAAACAAGCTCCCTAAAATGCATAAGAAGACACAACCTGCTGATGTCATGATAACGTATTTTCTATGTTGCAGACAGATTTGTTTGAAACAGAATCCTAAATCCTAATAGAGAAGGTATTTGTACCAGTCACTGAAGAAACTTTGATTTGGTGCCACTATGGACTGGAAGACTGTGGATGGAGGGATAGTAGTAGGAAGGGTTGACTCTGCCTCACCACAAGGAAGAAACTGAGGGAATGAGAGAAAATTGCCCCAGCATTGGATTGTATGTCATTATATCAGATTTTTGCATTTATTAGCAGGAGAACTGGAGACACGTCAACGATCATTGTATTGTGCATGTGGCCTTTTCAAGGCAGTAACACGGAGCGCTCTCCATCTTCCCTCCCCCCTCACCTGCCTTTTACACCCTTCTTGCATTTGTCCCTCATTGTCTGTTCTTCACAGCATTTTCTTTGGTCCCCATGATGACCCTGGCTTCCTTAGGTTACTTTCAACCTATTCTATCCTTCCTCCTCTTGTTTTCCATTTTTCGTGCCTACTGCTCATTTTTCTAACCAAGAGGATTCAGAGAAGCTGCCTCCAGGCCACATCTGGTTTGCAGGAATATTTCATTTTATGGACAGATTGTTTACGAAACACTTTCGGTTCACAACCAATGTTTAAAAATTAGATGATAACACATGAAAATATGTCCTAGTTTCTCTTGAAAAGTGAGAGATAAGCAAAACCGGACCTGCCTTCCAGATGCCAGGACCAGCTGCTCAGCATCGATGAGAAAGAAGGTGGTGTGGGGCACTCCGGGGCCCTCAGGCTGCCTGCTCTCCTGACTCTGCCCAGACTAGCTTTTGCACGTACCAGGTTTTATGACACTCTGTCTAAACTTGCTGATCGTTTGTGTTTTTGTTATTCTTGTACTTGTCATCCAATTAGTTCATGGCCAGCCCATATAAGTGTTGCATACAAATATTTTTTCTGTACACAAACATTCGTTCTACAAACAAAATGAGATGTGATTCTTCCCTTTTAGAAGCCCATTGTAGAGCCGGAGAGGGAAACATACAGCCAGGCACACAGAGCAGTGCATGACCTGAGTGTTAAATTCTTTTTTCAGTGTTTCATTAAGACACAATGAGAAACTGTTCATAGTTCTCCCTAGAGAATGTAAGTGCAATGCTTCTTTTGTCCCCCTAAAGAAATAGTATGGCCTCATGACAGTCTGCCCTCTAGAGGGCAAATGTCTCAGTTACCCTACAGGGAGGAGGGACCCAGGAGTTTAATGAAAGAGGAAGCTCATCCTCGGAGACAGAGGTGGTCCCTGAGACTGTGGCTGGGCGGGGACGCGGGGGCCGCATCCTGAGGGCGGGGCCACACTCAGCTCCAGCTCCCGTGCAGCCCCCTGAAGCCTGCGAGGGATCATGGGGGATGTGTCAGGTGGCCTGGGGAGGTGGGAACAAGGCCCAAGCTGTGGAATGTTCCAGAAAGCTCTCTGTTGCTCATGATCACATCATGAGTCTCAGGTTGTCCTCTGAGGAAGCCCTAGAACCCAGAGAAGGAAGAAGGAGTGAGTCGTTGACATGCTGAGTACTCACCAGCACAGGGGGATAGAGACGTACCTGGTTCGGTCAAGAACATGAAAGCCGTATACTTCATGGGCCGGCACCTCCGTAACCTGCAACAAACTCACTCCGAAGTCATTCACTTGAAAAATATCATAAATGCTATTATAAGCATAGTTTTAAATATTCTGGATACTCCAAGGAAAAGGGGTCTCCCAGGGAGGTGACTGCTCAGTTGCATCTTCCAAAATAATTACAAGTTCAAAAAAGAAAAGAGGGTCAATAGACAAGCCATTTCAATTGGGCGCGTTGGCCTATGCAGATCCACAAGTGTGAACGAGAATGAAGAACGAGCAGAGACCAGGCCAGCTAGCGGGCTGGGGGAAATGGAGCTAAAAGAGGACAAGGGAGTCACATACACGTGCTTGAGACTACACGGACAGACGACAGGCTTTATTCATTTAGCCACACAGAGCCGTCCTTTAAAGACACACAACCACCTGAGGCTCTGAGCCCTCAACCATCTGCTGTGTTGATTACACCAAATCCTTCGACAGCGTGGCTTACCAAACCACATGAGAATTCCGGGGGTGGCCCTGGCTCCAGTGACGGGGGACCCAGGGCTGAGCGGATGCCACCTCCCTCCAGCCTCCTGGCTCCTGCTCACCCAGCCTCTCCCCTGCAGTGGCAAGGCTCCCACGGCAACTCTCAGCTTCCACCAAAGCCGCCAAGGGCAGCAACGGGACAGTTCTTACAGGTGGCCTGGGCCCGATGGGTGGAGCCCGCTGTTGTGCTGGGGATGGAATGGGTGTATTATCTTGAAGCGTCAGGGACCCGCTAGCCCTTTGAAACTGCCTTGACCCAGAGGCCATCACCTGCAGCAGAAGAGGAAGCTGGGAAGAACACATGCACACACACATGCATGCACACACATGCACGCACACGCAAGCACACACATGCAGGCACACGTGCACATGCACACATGTGCACACACATGTGCACACACATGCATGTATGCATGCACACAGAGACACACAGACACGCATGTATGCACACACGTGCACACTCACACACATGCACACACATACGTGCACGCTCACACAGACACACATGTGCACACACATGCATGCATGCATGCACACACAGGCACACACAGGCACATGCACGCACACATACACATAGGCATGCACACATGTGCACACGCACACACACGCACGCACACACAGACACAGAAACACATGCACGCACACATACAGACACATGCATGCACACACATACATGCACACTCACACACATGTGCACACACGCATGCACACACATGCACGCACACATGCATGCACACACATGCATGCACACACGTGCACACGCACACGCATGCACACGCACACAGAGACACATGTATGCACACACGCACAGAAACACAGGCACGCACACACGCACGCACAGACACACAAATTTCCACAGAAGAGGTACTTATCAGTATGAAAATGTACTAAATATCAACAAAACCAAAAAAAGATAAAAACACTAAGGACCGTAACTGAAGAAATGGCTATAGACAGACAGAAGGCAGAGAGAGTCTAAATGAGGGCTAAAAAATTGGGTCCGAAACTACTTTACGGGAATGTCCTGGCCTTAAAAGAGTCTGCTCTGGGGTCACGTGCGTGGCTCAGCCTGTTAAGTGTCTCATTCTTGATCTCAGCTCAGGTCTTGATCTTGAGGTCATGAGTTCAAGCCCCATGTGGAGCCTACTTACAAAATAAATAAATATAAATAAATAAATAAATAAATAAATAAATAAATAGTACACTCTGCACTGATATCACAGGTCTACTGAATTGGAAAGCAGAATAGCTTGAAGAGCTTAGAAGCCAAGCTGGGCAGAATGGACTCACCAAACCTAACAGCATCTGAGATTCTGGGTGTATTCCTGACAACGTTCAGGGCTCAGTGACTCTATCCTTCTAAGCCCTTCCAATCCATGGGATGCGGATAGGGAAGGGTTGACCATTGCATTCTTAAGGTTATATCTCTTCTCAAATTTACAACTTAACTGGGCTTAGTAAGATAATTGAGACTTTAAACTTAAGATCTGAGAAAACAGATGAAAGTTGCTCACATTTTTAGGGAACACTAAATATTGCAGCCACTTGGAACTTGACATTACACCTGATCTGGATGGAGTACCTGGAAACTTATGTATACGAATAATCAGCCCAGTTCATTTTTGTCTTAAAATTGTAGCTTGAAAGTAGCCCATTGCTATTTAAAAAGACAAATAAGACTCATTTTTAGAGAACAGAAACCTCAGAGAGAAAAATATTTCTGGATTCAAGAGACAATTCTTTGCCTTTTTTTTTTTTTTACAGGCTTGAGATTTTGACCCTGAACTTAAAAATGCCCAAAAGAACAAGTGTTCATCAATGATAGCACAGCAGAGACCCAACACAGGGTCCTTAATCTTTACTTAAATTCTGCCTCCAATTTACTAAAAGTAAAATAAAATAAAAATTATAAATCCCTTGGGCCTTTCTCTTTCCATTTTCTTAACATAAAAAGTAAATTACTTGAGGGGCCCCTGGGTAGTAGGGGTTGAGTAGCGGCTCAGTAGGTTGAGTGTCTGCCTTCGGCTCAGGTCATGATCCCAGGGTCCTGGGATTGAGTCCCGTGTCAGACTCTCTGTTCAGCGGGAAGCCTGCTTCTGCCTCTCCCTCTGCCTGCCGCTCTGCCTACTGGTGCTCTCTCTCTCTGTCAAATAAAAATAGTTTTTAAAAAAGTAAATTACTTGTGATGCAAAGAATCTAGCTTTAGTTTTGAAAGCGTGATGTGATGTGAAAGTACATAATCCAGAATGGGAAAGCTCTGGGTCTCCATTTTGCCTACGTTATTTCACAAGATAAAACTTTCAGATACCTTTATTCAAGAGCATTTTTTTTAGCAACTACTCCTTGCCCAGCATGATGCTTAACTCTGGGGATAGAGACAAAAGTGAAAAGATAAATTATTTATTTTTATTAGGGCTCCAAATTCCATGACCAAGACTTGACTGCCATTTGGACTTTCTAATCAATGTACCGTTAGCATGAAGCCAGATCAAAGTTTTGAAATACTCTAATTTATTCCTATATTTCCTGTTTTTCTTCCCCACATTCAAGCAGATAGCCAGGTCCTAAAATCCTAATCCTTAGGAGAGCTGCAAGTGTTTGCCAAGGGAATGGAATGATGTGGGAAAACAAGGTATGTCAGGGGCAAAATATCTGGGAGACATAATGGGGTGGTGGGTAGGGTCTCTCTTCCCTTTCCCAGTTGGGTGCCCTGGGGAAAGAGGAGCCCCTGGTGTGGGGAGAATGGGGAAATAGAACAGACGTCTAGAAAAAAGGAACTTTCCCCTGAATCTGGGGAACCAGAGGAGGGACCACCTGGTTTATCTACAGAGACTGGGTTATAGGCAATCTCAGTAAACCGTCCTCAGACTCCCAGACAGCTAGATGAGCAGGGGCCACACTCGGGGACCCCAGGTGTCTGGCCAATATCTCAGGAATAAATACACTCCCTGGAACCTTGACACGTTTCCTGAGAAACCCACAAATGACTGAGGTCACAATTCCTAAGAGAATGGGACAGAAGCTCCTAGTACCGATTAAGTTTATTTATTAAAAGTGACATGGTAGTTTTTATTGTGCAACTGAATTTTTTTTAAAGGTTTTTTATTTATTTATCTGCGAGAAAGAGACAGAGAGCACAAGCAGGGGGAGTGGCAGAGGGAGAAGGAGACAAGCAGACTCCCCGCTGAGCAGGGACCCCCAATGCCGGACTCGATCCCAGGACCCTGAGATCAAGACCCGAGCCAAAGGCAGATGCTTAACCAACTGAGCCACCCAGTCACCCCCTGTGCAACTGAATTTTTAAAAAGAGATTGACTTAGCACGTACACACATAAAGAGAACAAAAATAAAATGAACAATGAATTGCTTTTATGAAAATTAACTGGGTGACACCTCATACTACTCTGACCGCCATCACCTGATAACTCAAGAATGTGAGTTCTACAGAAAAAAATCCCCCAAATTACAGATCCACTCAGTTGTAGAACCAGGGTAATTAACATAGAGGAAATGTCATGGACTTACATAGTCTTTTTTTATAATGATCCGGACCAATTACGAAACTTGGGCTCACTGAATGTATCACACTCAGATTATTCCAACAATGTTTTTCCCCAGTGGAGAAGTCATGGGTTGAAACCCTTCCTTCCTATCTTTGTCCTCCATGAGGCAAACCACTGTGAGGAATTTCTCCACCAAATGCAGTAAGTCAGATATTATCATTTCTCCACCTTCATCAGAGAAAGCAAGGGGTTTGGTCTAATGCTTTAGCAGAAATATCATCCCAGTCATCTAAAGTACAGAGCTTAGAGAGTGTTTTAAGCTCAGACGTGGTGTGAGCAGGCTCCAAGGTGGGAGATGGGGAGAGACCTGATCTCACAGGAAGGGGAAGGTGATGAGGAGTCCTAGAGAATTGTTCATAGCAAGGTGGAAACCAGCAGATGATGGAACACGGAGAGAGCTCTAGCTCATTGCAGGAGGACGGTAGAAATTAGATGAGGTTTTGGGTCTCAGACAGTAAAAATACATTCATGAGTTTGACTTCTTTTTCCAACTCTTATTAAAAGTATAAATTCGTTCCATATCTAAAGAAACTGTGAGGTGATTCACCAACTAATGATGTACTAACTTACTCATTTCCTTTAGGTTAAATGATATAAATTTTCCTCCTGAGATACTTAAGTGAGTCAGATTCACCAGAGTTTTCTAAGTAGGGGCTGGAAAGGGAGAGATGCTCCATGAAATTCTATAAAAAGTTCTCTCTGTAATTACCTCATATTGCAAAAGAGGTCACCGCTTGCATGTACATTTACCAAGGGCCATTTCAAGGTTTTCTTTCCTTGGAAAATGAGAACAGAAAGCCATGGTTAATTTGATTTCCACTTGATATTGAATGACTTTTGTTTTAAATTTTGAAGAGGCAGGTAAATTGGCGACAAGTCTCACAGTGATATTCTCTTCTTGAAGAACCACCTGCATTGCTGACTCAGGGTGGCTGGGTGGGGCTAGAGGCAGGAGAGAGAAGGGGGCTTGGCACAAACAGTGGGGAGAAATCCTGAAGTAGAAGGTATGAGGGGATCTCTCTAGTAGAGAAAAATGCAAGAGACCCGGAGATTGGTTTGCTCTTGACTATGGAGCCCATCAATCCACCAGCTGGACAAGAAAGAGCCTTCCCCCAAAAGAGTGGAGGACATTCGGAAAACTTGCTTGGAATTGCAAAGCTGACAGATGAAATTATTTCTTGGCCAACCTTTGCCATGAATGAAATATCAGAAAAACCACACAAAATGTGCGTCTGTCCGCTTGTTTTGGTGACAATGGAAGGTTAATAAAGCCATCTATTTCTTGGGGTAATAAAAGAGCAGACAATTTTACTATTTTGGCAGATGAACCAATGAATCTCATGCACAATGGCACCAGGTTTCGCTTCACTTACCGACAGGATAACCCAGAACTGCCCTTGCCATCCTTCCACACTGGCATCCCCAGCTGCCCACCAGGCTCCAGGACATGCGGGCTTTCAAGCCCTCCCGCCTCTCTGTCCAAGGCACACGGGTCATTGTCTGGGTTAGTGCATTGGCCTCCGACACGGTCTCCTTGACTTCCTGATTTACCAGCCACCTGCACTCCTGATCCTCCGAAACCCCAGGGTTTGGCTCTAAGACACTGGATGATCCAGAAGAGATGGGATCAGGAATACTCTGAGAGAAACAGGCTCTGGATAGAAGGATTAGAAACTCAGCTTGAGACATGTGGGGTTTGATACACCTGGGAGGGGCACAAGGGCTGACCACGAACACAGGACAGGTTCAGGAACGTGTTCTAGGCGAGACAGACACTTGGGAGCCCTTGCCTCACAAATAGGGTAAAATTACTGCAGGGAGAAGGAGAGCTGAAGACGAAGTGTGGGTTCTGAGCCCTGTGGCACGCACCACATGAAGGCAGGGAGAAGGGCTGGCAGCGAGGGCCTGGAAGAAGAGAGCTGTGTCCGAGAGGGGAGCAGCCCACTGTGGCCAAAGCTCAGACAGATCTGCAGGAGCAGGACGGAGGCCTGATGCCTGCATCTGCAGGGTCCTGGAGGCAGTAGCTCACGAGTTAGGTTTATCAGGTGTTCAGGCCTGACCCGCTCCCAGGGGCTGTAGCCCACGCCAGGCAAGGACCGAAGGCAGATGAGGACCCGAATCACTTCAGAGCCTTTCCAGTGAAGATCACTGGTTTCCCCAAGTGAAACAGTGCATTTGCTTTATTTTTAAATTTTAAAAATTCCTTAATACCATATCTAAAGTTATTCTTATATTAAGTAGTCAAAGTGAAATTAAAACCAAAATTGGTATTCACATGTTGTTATGACAGCTTTATGACTTCAGAACACTCTTAGCCTGCAAAGGTCGATTACACATAAGCCTTAAAAGCGTGATGGGAATGAAATAGGGTAAGGAACGCACCTGTTTGGCTTCACAACTTACTCCGCGTGGCGAGCAGGGTTCGGAGCGCGCTGCATCCCACGGGCTGTGTGCTCTGCGCTAAGTGTCCTGTCACGGGTCCTCTGCACGGTGCCCTGGGCCCTGCACAAGGTGCGCTGTGCACGGCGGACCGTGTTTCGTGTGCCGTGAGCCGGGCTCTGTCCACTTCGCGCATTGTGCAGTGTGTACTGTGCACGGTACATGGTGTACCGTGCATGGGTCCCGCACGCGGCGTCCTCTGCATGGTGGGCTGTGCGTTGGATGCTCGATACCATGTCCCGTGTCTGGTGTAATCAACGTGACCTGTAACTGCTAACATTATCATACGTCATTTCTTAATTGTAAGCTCTAATTGATAAAATTATTAACTTCATTTTCCCCACTTTTTTGCAGAAAGATAACAGCAGAATATTAGTAGAATGATTTCTATGTACAGTTGGCCCCTTTAATAAAAGGATTGGGGCACTGACCCTCATGTGGCCGAAAATCCACCTATAACTTTTGAACCCCCCAAAACTTAACTACTAAGAGCCTACTATTGACCAGAAGCCTTACTGATAAACCAACAGTGGATGAACACGCATTTTGTATGGTATATGCATTATATACCGTGTTCTTACAATAAAGTCAGCCTTAGTAAGAGAAAATACATTTGCAGTATGTACTGGACTTATCGGAAAAAATCTTTGTGTAAGTGCTACGCAGCTCACCTACGCAGTTCAAAGTTGTGGGGCTCTGGGGTCGATTGTACGTATGTCTCCATAAATTATTTCACGTAAATATTTGATAATTGTGTCTCTATTAATGTAATCCTACACAGCTAAAAAATTTGAAATACATCATATACCAAGAATTCATTAGTCAAAATGTTCTGATTGCAGATCTAAGTTAACAGAATATATATTTTGGATTTTATATTTCATTCATAGAGCATTTTATTTAAAGAGACTGACTTTTCTTAAGCAGAAATTTCCTAACTTTTCCCATTTATCTTTCCTTATCTTCAACAATACTCTCCAGTTTTAAAAACATTGATTTAGCAAAGCAAATTCACATTCTATTCAAATGTCTTTCACAGGCAAATGATCACTGGGGAAAAAAATCATTTTAAGAGAACTCTAATCACTTAATAAAAAGACAAAATGAAAGAATTTTAAATCCCCATTGAAGAACCCTGAGACTATGTCCATGGAACCAGTTTGAAAATTCTTTTTTATTATTATTATGTTATGTTAGTCACCATGCAGTATATCATTAGTTTTGATGAAGTGATCCACGATTCATTGTTTGCATATAACACCCGGTGCTCCATGCAGAACGTGCCCTCTTTAATACCCATCACCGGGCTAACCCATCCCCCTAGCCCCCTCCCCTCTGAAACCCTCAATTTGTTTCTCAGAGTCCATAGTCTCTCATGGTTCATCTCTCCCTCCAAATTCCCCCCCTTCATTTTTCCCTTCCTTCTCCTAATGTCCTCCATGCTATTCCTTATGTTCCACAAATATGTGAAACAATATGATAATTGTCTTTTTCTGCTTGACTTATTTCACTTAGCATAATCTCCTCCAGTCCCATCCATGTTGATGTAAAAGTTGGGTATTCATCCTTTCTGATGGCTGAGTAATATTCCATTGTATATGTGAACCATAGCTTCTTTATCCATTTGTCTGTTGAAGGGCATCTCGGCTCTTTTCACAGTTTGGCTATTGTGGACATTGCTGCTATGAACATAAGGGTGCACGTGCTCCTTTATTTCACTACATCTGTGTCTTTGGGGTAAATACCTAGTAGTGCAATTGTTGGGTCGTAGGATAGCTCTATTTTTAACATCTTGAGGAACCTACTGTTTTCTAGAGTGGCTGCACCAGCTTGCGTTCCCACCAACAGTGTAAAAGGGTTCCCCTTTCTCCACATCCTCTCCAACATTTGTTGTTTCCTGACTTGTTAATTTTTGCCATTCTAACTGGCGTAAGGTGGTATCCCAATGTGGTTTTGATTTGAATTTCCCTGATGGCTAATGATGCTGAACATTTTTTCATGTGTCTGTTGGCCATTTGTATGTCTTCTTTGGAGAAGTGTCTATTCATGTCTTCTACCCATTTTTTTTGACTTGATTACTTGTTTTTTGGATGTTGAAAATCCTTGTCTAGATGATTTAAGAACTTTCTCACCAATAATTACTTTCTTGATAAAGCGATGAAGAACTGAAAAGCACACACTACAGGATAGTCACGTGCGGACAGCAAGTCTCAGGGATGGAAGCTGTGTTTGCGAGGAGCCCGGTGAGGGCTCTTGGGGAACTCCAGGTCTGGAGGCAGCTTTCCTGACTCATCACAGGAGAGACCCATGACCCTGAGGATCCCCAAGGCCTAAGCCACCCATGGCCCCTCGGCGCAGGACACTGTGTGGGCTTGAGGAAAGTGCCCAGGTCACATCTCACCTCCATTTGCAATCCCTCCTCCTAGCCTTCCAGTAAGAACTCCAGCCATCCTTTAGGATAACCATGCACCAGGGAAAGGAATACCGTCAGGCACTCTGGGACTGCGTGTGCCTCACTGATGGGAGCCCGTGGCCACCCGAAACGCCCTGGAGGTCCACTGGTCAGAGTGGGGTCTTAGCTCTTCAGGGATGGAAGGGGTTTGGGCCTGAGTCTGTCTCACTAGGAAGCCGGCACCATGCTCTCACCCTGCAGCGTCTTGCAGGCCTGAGTGTGTGGATGGAAGAGACTATAGACAGTTAGCAGAAGGCCACAGGCTTGTGACGCTTGGCTGCTCCGTGCGGGGGGTCCATGTGGAAACTATAGGGGGGGCTCCCTTTCCCTCTGAAACTCATAAATGGGGAGCCACAGAGATTAGTGCCCCCACCAGGCTTTCTGTATGCACACACTGTATTTCTTATTACACTACAGCACATTGGATTGGCCTGTGAAGAAGACCCATTCTTTGAGGAATTCAGCGCATTATACAATTATTGACTTTAATTGCTGCTCCATTTCCAAATATTTTACCCTTTCCCAAGGCAATTCAATACTTCACATACCGCATACTTCCTGTTACTTCAGTCCTATTTGCTTGCCAGTATGGCAGGTGCTAGCTGTTACCTCTAGAGCATCGGTGATTTTTCAGTATGAATTTTAGGGTCTTCAAATTTGAGCTACTATGATTCTAGATTGAATATAACCTAATGATATCATGGTCTCTAAGTGCTGGTTGTAATATGTCATATTATTTTAGCTCAGTTGACAGCAACTTTTCAAATAAAGGTCAATGCATACAAAAGTGCCTGGAATGTATAGTGAAGCACGCAGTACAATGTATTTCTGTAAGATCAGTGGCCTAATTACCTTTAAATTTCTACTGAGATATAAATACTGATTTCATTTCACTAGTTTCTATCTCCCGTATAGATTGTGTGAGGAGTGTTTTCCAATAGTTTCAAAGAAAAATAAAAAGATCTTTGACCTTCAAGGTAAGTTTCTAACTATGTCATTATACTTGAGATGAAAATATTATATCCCAACTATTTATAATTTACCAAAAAGTCTTTGAAAATACTGAACTGGTAACTTTTTTGAAGCCAGATATGTAAAATCATTTTTTTCTCTCTCTCTAAAACAAATTATTGTCAAGGGCTTAATATTTTTCTCAAACTAATCAATTTTTGACCCTAAAAACTTTTGCACCATTAAAGTCCCAATGCTCCTCCAATCCTGCAGAAATTGCAAACAAACAGAATACACAATTGCCAGGTTACATACTAAAAAAAAAAAAATCTAAGCAACATTTTGCTCCACCAAACATGAAAAATAGATCTGTGGTACCACAGAAATGACGGATTCTCCTTGGGTAATAATCTCTGCAGATTTCAGTCATTTCTGTTGACTATCAATTTCTCAAAGGAAGAGGAAACATTATTTTGGACACAAGATTTGTCTTCTAAGAGAAGTGCTAATTAATCCAGCAAAACCAGAAGTGGTATACTGAAAATCGATGAAGGCTCTCTCACAACTAGAGACTTGGGGATGAGATCTGTTCAATATTTCTTTGTTACATTGAATGGACTCGCTGAATGGACTACCTGATCCATAATCAATAATAAACCATACTACTTATTTATGAACTCACAGTGTGAGATTTCAGACCACATCTATGTTTTATGAAAGCACTTTGAAATGGCTTGTTTGTTTGTAGGTTATGAAAAGATTACTTCAGTGAGTACATTTACATGTGAATATGCAATATTGCTCTGCTAAATCTAAGATTTTTTAAAATCCTAAATAATCACAATTTCCAAATATAGCTAAATATAGGGTTTTTTGGATAATACTGATGATTCTTTCAGCTAATAGAACACCTACAATGTGCCAGGCACTAAATATTGGGTGTCCAAAAAATGAATAAGCCATGGTTCCTTAATCATGGACTACTTCGAAGGAAAAGGAAACGATGTCAAATGTACTACAAAAAAGTGTTTGAAGAAAGCTATGTATAAGGGGTTATGGGAGCAAGCATCAGACGTAGGGATGATGAAGGAAGACCTAGAGCAAGAGGCAAACAGCAGATGCTAGAGTGTCTATGGTTCAAAGTGTAAAGCAGAGGGAACATCTGTGAGCCCACCACCTAGGGTAAGAAGAAGTCACCAGCACAGTGATATCTACCTGTGCCCTAACTTGTCCCCTTGCACACCTCCCTCTGAAAACTACTAGCTTCAATTTTTTTGTAATGTTTATTTTTCCTCCATAATTAACAGCAAACTCCTTGAATTAAGCTCCGTGGTTTATTAATCTTTGGGTCAACACCATATTTTCCCCCCTAATGCAAGTATTGCTGTTTCCAGGTGCTCTCCAAATAGTGACTCAAAAACCTAGGCTTTGTCCATCACGTGGCTTTCTCATTTTTGATACGTGGTTCCTAACATCCTCATAAGTGGGTGTGTCTTTATTCCAGCCAGTCAGAAGGAGATGGTTGGCCAGGAAATTTCTGGTGAGCCAGGCTTGGTACTGGCATAAATCCCTCACACAGCCCCTTAGGCAATCCCATTCACGGTGTGACCTAGGTGATGGGGGTGAGCAGCCACTTCACGACATAACCCCATGTTCAGAAAGGGGAGCAAGGTCTTCCGTGAACAATTAACCTTCTGTGACCGAATCCTGATCTCTTTCCAGGTGTTGTTTTATTTGTTTTGCTAATATTTTCATTCAGAGTTTTTGAAGGTTGGTGGATTGGCCAGGAATTTTGTTCAGATTTCCCAGGGATGTATATGGAAAGACAGAAGAACTAGAGTCACCGAAACAATTTTGAAAAAGAAGGATAAGGTTGCCTGGGTGGCTCAGTTGGTTAAGCAACTGCCTTCGGCTCAGGTCATGATCCCAGAGTACCAGGATCAGTCCCTCATCGGGCTCCCTGCTCAGCGGGGAGTCTGCTTCTCCCTCTGACCCTACCCCCTCTTGTGCTCTCTCTCTCTCACTCTCTCTCTCAAATAAATAAAATTTTAAAAAAAAGAAAAAAAGGATAAAATGAAAGAGGGATCCAAGTGTCCGATTTTAACTCTTATGTTACAGCTGCAGTGGTCAGGGCAGTGGACTGGGCAAAAGAAGAGACATAGATCCATGGAATGGAACATAGGACTCAGAAGTATATTCATACTAATACGCCCAACTGATTTTCCTTTCAGAGGCCAGGGCAATTCAATGGAGGAAAGACAGCATTTTCAATAAAGGCACAATTGGCTATCTATAGAATACATATGCATTTATTGACAGAAGTCTCATACCTTATGCAAAAATTAATTCCAAATGGATTGAAGATTTAACGTAAAATGCCACACTATAATACCCCTAGGCAAAACAAAAACAAAAACAAAAACCTTCAGTATCTAAGATCAGGCAAAAAAAGAGAAAGTTTCTAGACTTGACACCAAAAGCCGGATCCATAAAAGGAAAAAATGAGAAACTGAACTTCATCATAATTAAAAGCATTTTTCTCTGTGAAAGACTCTGATAGGAGATGAAAAGACAAATTACAGAGTGGGAGAAAGTGCTTGTAAACCATGTATCTGACAAAGAACCAGTGACAGGGTAGAGAGAGAACGTGCATAGGCATGGCTACTGTTGATACATGGGTATTTTAGGATACACTCACTGATTTCATACCACACATGTAACAATAAGCATTTTCATTAAGAAAAAAAAAGCCATGACACTTAGAGGTATAAATAATCAAACTTGTAATAGGTCTGTGTTTTAAGAAATCTACTTTAGATTTGTGCTTTTCATTCTATGCACATTACACCTTGATGAAATATTGAATAGAAATCGAGACTTCATCATTTCCACTCTGGAAAATCTATTAAAACTTGCCCTGCCTGCCACACACATACTGTTATGGAAATCAATAATTCAGATGGGTATCTCTACAGACCCTCTCCCCACATGTGGTTTAATTCCCAAGAGGACGGCCACTCTGGGAGAAGTTGATTCAACGCACAGGGGGAAGGAAGCCTTCTGATTAGATCAAAGATTATATTTATTTTGAAAGGCTCACGAAATAGCGTGTCTTAGTAACACATAATATTCTTCCAAAGATTTTAGTTTGAGGGTCATGTGAAAATAAATTTCTTGCGGGGAACTTTAATTCAAAACATAATCCTCCAATTATATCATGTTTCATGCTAAAACAGGGAAAATAATCTAAGGAATGGTTGACCCTTCCTCTGGAGAAACAGGTGTCTGTGCAGTGTGAGAAAGAGGTGCTTGGCCAGCTCTCTGTTAGGACTTCTGCTCCTACACAGATGGATACGGGGAGCCAAAGACCAGCCACAGTGTGAACCCTTGTCCCCACTAAGTTTTAAAGACCACATTCACCACCTTTAGAAGAAAATAGCATGGGGTTACTATTTACCCAGAATGTATGACTTGTCTCCACTCAACAGGGTTGCAATTACATCATTTCTGGTCTTCATTTGTTTTCAGAAAATGCATTAGCAGCACTGACAGCTCAGGCTTCAGGACATTTGCACATTTATAACTAGAGAAACAAGTCACGGCCGTCCCCCAAGCCCCATTCTTGTTCAATACGGCACAACCACTTTCTCAGCAGAGCATACCAGTCCGTGCAACCAGCCCATAGCTCCCACATTGCAGTCTCCATGAACCCGAACGTGGTGTGCTCTCTCATACAACGCGCCCACGGACTTGCTGCTGGGGATGTGACCCACCACACCCACCAGCTTAATTATTAAGTAACCTGACAGATTATGGAGCCCTCGGGAATGCCCTTTGTCACAGACCACCCCACACTGCAGGGAATTGATTTCTGGCCTGTTTCCTCCTTCTCGAATCAAAGCCTCTCCCTCTACTCTCCCTTCCCCTCCCCAAAAAATAAATCAATAAAAGATAATGTATACAGTATCTTTTTCTACCAGTGTCTTATCCATTGTCACTATATTTATTGGTAAATAAAGCTCCTTGTCCAACTTTATCCAATTCCTTTCTCACTTATGCTTAATTCTAACTTATTTTAGTCATTTTATGCTGTGATCACATAAGCGATTAAATCTTTCTTTGACTTTGAATCATATGATGAGTCATTTGCACACACATTTATAAGATTGATCACGGAGGTAGCTTATAAATAACTTCTGGCTATTCTCCATTTGTGTACTCACCGTTCATAGACAATTTGAAACATTACAGGCTAATTTAGCCCTTATTAAAGAACCTGATGCCTCATCGTTAACCTTGGATGTGAATGGCTTAACCTCTTCTATAGAAATGGGAGAAATATCTAGACCCATTGTTCTTGTGTCGTTAGCGCATTAATAAAGCAGTCGCTGGAAAGCATCTTGTAGGTGTCCTGTAGTTTCCAAGAGCGGTAAGAGGACATTGCCGATTTATTGAAGAGGGGACCAACAGGATGAAGAAATGGAAACAGTATTTTTGAGGACATTTCACATTTAAAATCAGAAAAAGGAGCTATGGAAAATCACCCTTTCAAGATCTCTCTCAAAAAGTGCCCTCACCCACGTGATCTCCTAATTGCATATTTCAACTAAATGCCTGATTTTGCTTAGGGCTATGGAGCTAAAATGCTTTGGAAAGTGCCATATCAATCACCCGCACAAGTGTCACCTAAATTCACAACGCAGGATCACTATCATTAGTTCTGAAATCTGAGAGAAGAACACAGCTTGAGTTTTAAGGGGAAAAAAAAAATCATTTAATTTGTAAGCTAATCTTTGAAATCAAATCCCATTTCCATGGATGAATACATCTGCACATAAATACACTCAGTATTTTAATTGTCTTTCCTGATCTTCCACCTGCAAGGGAAAGAAGGATCTCTCTTGCTCAACAGGGGCCTGGGGTCACCTGAAAGCAGCCCCTCTGACCTGGCCTTGGAGGGGGGGTAACTCGTGACCTGAAAGGGGGCGGGAAACAAGACACCAGGGTCTTCTCCCTATAAGCTCCCAATGATGATGCATATGAATACCCTTCAGTGAAAATATATAATTTTTATATAGAATGACATCTTTATTGCACAAAAAAATTTGCTCACTGGAAACCTAAAATCTAAAACCAGCATCAAAAATGGAAAGAAAGCATTCTCACCATCCTCTTGCACATACCTCAGTACACGCTTTATTTTTTTGGAGAAAGACACATGGTTTTGCATTTACCTGCCCTATTAATCAGCATTATTGAGAACCAAAAAAAAAAAAAAGTTCTCAGTGATTATCTGGGGGAGCTGAAGTTTTGTTTTGTTTTGTTTTGTCTTGTTTTCACAGGTTTACAGGGGGCGAGCTGGTGCTCAGAGCTCCTGTTACTTCAGTCCTATTTGCTGCCCGGCTGGAGGGCCTGTGGTACGCAGCTAGCATGCTGTCTTAGAAGACCAGCAGGCTGGGGGGACACGCCCTGTCTTTTGACACATCTGCCTTCTCTGGACAGTCCCCTTTTTCACACCGACTTACTCTTCATGCCCCAGATGTCCCTTGTCTCCCTGTCTTGTCACCCTGAATTACTTCGTGGTCTGATTTCATTTCCCCCCACGTTTTGCTCTTGGCCTCACCATGTCCATCTGTCACGTTGCCTGTCCTTGTCCCCAGCCCACCACCCACTCGCCTCGTCCGCACTTTCAGCTGTGGGTGCTCGTCACTCCTCCCGGGAAGCAGCTATTCTGACGGAATGTTCTCCATCGTCTGTCTCAGATCTACAAGCACCGGTCCTTCTGTGCTGCGCACATGGGGTGATGTCCTCCCGTCACTCACCACAGATGCCCGCCTCCCCACTCCTCTGCCACCCTGGCGACTGCTCACCCTGCCTCCCTCCCCTTCTCCATCGCCCTCTGGTTTAGGAACAGGTCTCCGCCTCACTGATCCAGGCCACACCCATCAGAACCAGCCAGAAAGACTCAGAGGTTTCACTGTGTTTTGGTGAGGACTTTGGGGACTGTTCCCAGACGGGGAGCCAGGGGTGGTTGGGATGCAGGAAGACATTGGACCACAGCTGGGGAATCCGTCCTGCGGCTTCTGTCCATCTCTCTCCTCTGTCCCAACTGATGCCCCTGGAGGCTCCCCAGGACACCTGTGACACCCCATTAAACAAGCCTCTGGGCACTGTCATGTCCACACCGTGCATCACTGCCCCTTCATGACTGTCTGGTAGACCCACGAGACAGCACAGTGTCCTGGTTTCCTCAAGCGCCTCTGGCCACCCTTCCTCCTCCTCATCTCTAAATGTTGAAGCTCCTCAGAACTCTCTCTGGCCCTCTGATCCCTCAATGGTCTCGTCCCAGGAAACCCTGTCCCATTCACAACACTGGAACTCACAACGTCATCATACTCTGAATGGTTTTCTTCCCGGAGCCCCAGATTAGTGAGTTTGGGTGCCATTTGGCCTTGCTGTGCAAAAGTCACAGAGTCCTCCCAGGTACCTCACACCCCAACCTTGACTGCTTTACCTCTGCATCTCCAGATTTTCTCAGTGCTTATCCTTTTCCAGCATTATCCATCCATCTGCTCTGATCTGCAGGGAAGCAGACCCTCATCTCCTTCCATCCTCACACATTCTAGTCCGTCATCCAAACGCCTGGTACCGCATCCAGCGCACAACTCAGACACTGGTTTCTCACCCTGCATCCTGCCACCTCTGAACCAGCCGTCGGCAGCCCCCACCTGGATGCACAAACACGTCTGGAAACGCTGTTCCCCACCCCAGTGCTCTTCTCCTCGAGAACGTTCTGAAGGTCGCAGACGGTATGACTATTTAAAAGAAAGTGATGAAAGGAGTGTGCAATGATTCGTGCCCTTCATCTAAAATCAGTCAGTGACTCCCCGTTAAACATGGAGCAATTTCACACCCTCCCCCATGCCTAGTGCTGACATTCACTCGTCCCTCCGCCGGGCACCCAAGAATGAGCCAGACCTCCATCCCGGCTCCTGCCACGTCTCTGCCCTCTAGAAAATCCTGTTTCCTCTGCCTACGGGTTCTTGATTACTCCTCACGTTACTCGTGTTGCTTTCTTGCTCATGTTTTCCTCTTCAGAGTGAACACATTATGTTTTTTAATATTTTACTTCTATCCTATTTTGTTGATAATTCCAATATGACTTCAAAAATACCCCATATCTCTACTTTTCCTTATCCTTTCCCTCCAGGTATGGAGGATTCCTCAACACTACCTTCCAGCCCCTCCCGTGAATATTCCCTCCAGCCACGGCATCTCCCATTTCCATGAGTTTGCTTGTATTCTCTGTTTGCTTTTTGCCCTTGGTTCTTGATTCATGGATGCAGTACCTTCCCTTAATTCTCTGGGAAGAATTATAGTTCTTGGTGTCTTCGTTGTGTGTCCTTGGAGTTCCAGGTTTGGGGTTGTTTGCTAGTTAAGTTACTGTCTTTTGTGTCCCGAACGGCTGTCCACCCTCAGTGCTCTGTTCATTCCCATTATGACACACTGGCTCTGCAGACCCAGGTGAGCCCTCCTGGCTGCTGGGGCTCACTCTTCAGTAAGCCTGACTCTCACCGGGGACGCCCCGTGTCCATGCTGTGCAGTGATTTCTCCCCATCACCACCCACTGCCTCCACAGAAGAATCTTGCCACATCTCTCCTGGCTGCCTGTGTCTCACTGAGGATATTCTGGTAGAGAAGTTCCAGGAGGGTTATTCCCACTGTGTGTTTGCAGACATCTGACCATCCCCCGTCCATCAGCCTTGGGACCCACTCCTCCCTCCACTGTGGCTGACCTTGAGAGTCCGTCTGCTTTAATCTTTCTCGGAAGACAAACTGCTGTCTCTTCCATGTGCTTCAGATGAAGAGGAACATGAGGGAAAGAGTCAGCTGGACGTGTAAAATGGTGAGTGGTCGGGTTCTTACTTCTCAGGGCTAGCCCTGGGACCATCTGATGGCGTGATTAGGAGTCTGGGTCTGGCTACATCAGTTAACCACCCTCCATCTATTCTTGACCTTTTGGAAATGCACTTCCTTTGTCTGATGTTGGGTTTTTCCCATGCGGTCAAAATCAATGCTGCAGTCTTGAGTCTGGGATCTTCAGGGAAGCAGGGGAAACTCAGGCAATATTTCTACTTTGTGTTCTGGAGGCAGAATTCCTTCTTCAGGAAACCTTGGGTTTTTGTTCTTAAGAGCCTCAGCTGATTGGGTGAGGCCCACCCATATATGGAGGGTCGTCTGCTTTACTCAACACTTCCTGCTTTAAATGTTAGCTATTCTATTAAAAAAAAATCATCACAGCCACATCTAGACTAGCATTTGACCAAACCACTGGGTGTCAGAGGCTAGGCAATCTGACACACGAAATTGGCCATCACAGTTCTAAAAAGATTCTTGTATCTGCTCCCATGTGAGGTGATTTTTGTTGGGCTCTCCCTTCCTCTGGAAGATGCATAATTTTACTTGTCATGACCCCATGGAGCCTTAAATCAAATGAATTCTGCAATGTCTTCAAATCTCACACTTGTTAAGGGAAACATGCTCCAAATCATTTTGTAGCAAGGTAGAGTTCTTATTTTAATTTGATTCATGTGTCTACATTAGAGTAGATAAACTTATATTAAGTTATCAGTCTCTGAGGACACACAAAGAAAGAAACAATGAAGGATAAATCACATACTTAGATACCAAAAGAATGGGAGGGCTTCTGCTTCCAGGAGAACTTTTCTGGCTTAAAATCCCTACAGACAACCAAGCTTTTAGAGAGGTTTTGAAACTCACTTTCTGCATGGTCAGATCACATAATTTGTTCATCTCTCAGATCCCCAAGCATAGAAAATAGCTTTCGTTTCTTGCCGAACTCCCAAGAATACATAGAGAAATCCTCTAACAACTTCAAAGACCCTGGAGCAAGATAGAAAGGATAAAAATGAGATGGTAAGCCCTTTTGGAAATTCACATCTGAAATGCTGATTGACATCATATACATAGAGGAAAGAATTATGTCCTTATTATGAAGCAGCTTATTTTATGGTTCCTTGTCCAGTGTAAAAGAATTATATCTTGACTTGTCTTTATATTGCCTATCAGTGAAATACATTAAAAAAAAAAAAAACTCTTTACTTAACCATATTTAGGAATGAATAGGATTTAGTTCCTTTGAAATTATATTTTGATTTTTAAAATTTATGTATCTTCATTTGCACATTTTAAAATGTTGCTCTTTCTGTTATATTTTATAGGTTGGTTGTTTCATGGTGGGAAAAGGATTATAGTTATCAGCCCTAAAAGGAAAAATATCCATTTGCATTATGTTTGAAGGGAATGCTATCGAGTTGATATTTCTAGTTCATTTTATTAAAATAAATTGTTATTTATCATCTGAGATTTCAAATTTACATTAACAGTTCATATTATTTATGGTACTTTGGGAAATCCATCTGGAGTGTGATACAGTGCATGCTTTTCATTAATATACTGGTAATTGCTTCTCCCTCAAAACCATATTTTGGTAAATTGATGGTTAATTTTTCATTTAGAAAGTAAGTAAAGACTTCAAAGAAAAAAACGGCAGAAGAATATTTGTAGTTGTAGCCATTTTTGCCTTCAGTTTATCTCAACAACATTCTGTTCTTAAAAGATTAATAAATCATTTTAACAAAGGTTTTGAAAAGACCTCACACATGGTATTTCAAAAAAAAGATTGCCATTTCCTAATATTCATTTACATAATCTTATAGTAAAAATGTTGCTTTCTCCTAAATTTCATGGACATAAGATTTCATACTAAACATTTAAATATAAAAAAAACATGAATTATTCTGAGCATGTGACTTTTAATAGCAAGCACCATCTTCTATTTTTCTCATATGCAGAACAAAAAGCGTTCATCGCTACATGATGAGGTTTTATATTATATCAAATGAAAGTGAAGGCTCTGTTGTTAAAATACCGCAGGAAGGCTTCTTATAATTTGGTTGGAAGTCATGTTAAGATCTTCTCAGTGACCTCCACCACCACCACCGTCATTCAGACTAATGGAAGCTCCACCGTCTTATGACACCAGTCGGGCTCCATGTTCTCCCATCTACTGCGATCGGGAAAAGAAGACAAAGAGTCCGGAAGCACCCATCAAATGCTTCAGCCCAGACGTGACTTGCCTGTTTCCACTCACGTGTTGGTGGCCATAACGAGTCATGAGGCCATGCCTACAGTCAAGGAAGTAGGAATCATACTTGCATCTAGAAGCAGAGAAGAACCGGACATTGTGAGTCTCAGCCCAACCATCCCCATCATACCATGTAGACAGGGCAGAGGCGGGATAAGGTGGCAGTTCAGTGCACACCTTCTAGGGGCAGGCGCTCAGGGTTGGAATCCTGACACTATCCTCTACTGGCTGTATGATCACAGGTGAAGTTACTCAAGCTCTCCTCCCCTCAGTTTCCTTGTCTGTAAAACTAAGATAATAAAAAATCTACTTCTGACGTTCTGGTGAGAAATGAGTTAGTAGATGTTAAGCACTTAGAACATAGCCTGGGATCCATTAAGCACTAAACATTGGCTAGTGTTGCCGTGGGGGTCATGCAAGGCCCAATCTCAGCGTAGTGAGACCAAATTTCTTAATTTCAAGTATAATATATAGGAAAGCCTACACCTATAAAGACTCTGGCCAAGCTTCTTCTGGGGTTTAGCCTCAAGTATAGGGTGTGAAGAAACCCCTGGCCACAATCCCCTCAGTCTCCTTTCTAAGGAAGAGCTAATGGGAGTTCTTCTGGATGATGTCCCCAGACAGGCTCTGCTCAGAAGAGACACAGAAGCTGTGGGTTTTGCAGGAGAAATGTGTGCATACAAGAGATGAAAGTCTGCTGCAAATAATTCAGATTTTTGCACTGAAGAAATTAAGAAAAAAACAAAACATTATAAGACTATGGTACCAAGTAAAAGATCTCTTTTCCTTTTCTTCTTGGGATTTTACCCTTGTGTCTATAAAGGAAAATTATTTCGCTACTATCATGAGCATATGGTACAGTTAGCAAATGCATATGTTGTTCAATAATCTGCATTCATGGATACATGCATTAAAATATTGTATTTATTTCCATGCAGCTGATTTAAAAAAAAAAAAATGAATGACGAGGCTCTCCCTCAGTACTGCAAAAAGGGAAAAAAATTGCTCAAAACTTCTATACTTTGGTGTATAATTCACCTAGAGAAAATGTATTTATATGTAACCTGAATATAAAAAGATATAGTCATAGAAAATCCATCACTTTTTGTCAAAAGATAAATGAATTTTTAAATATTATATCACTTATTATTTAAATAATATCACCATTAAATGATTTATATTCTGCCTTAAGTTATTTTCACAGTACACAAAGAATACATTAAGAGATAGTTAAAAATAAATGGAATCCTATTTAATATGAGTATGTATAGTTTCATAAGTGAACATTATCGCTTCTATACAAAGTGATTTTTTAATAGAAAAAACAGCTGCCAAAATAGCTTATTAGTAGATATATTTTTCTGGTAAAAAAAAAAAAGTCTTAATCTATTTTTAATAATTTGACAAACCTAAAAAATGTTTTCCCTTCTAATTACTTGTTAGTAATGCACTGTTTAACTACTCTTTTGGTTATTTCCCTAGAAACTGCAGTATGCACCCTTCATTAGAGTCCCACATAAATTATATTTAGTTCTATTACTCAATAAAGCTGGAAACAGAGCACCTTACCTCTCCCTACCCTCCCCATCTGCATTATTGTAGTCATGCATTTTTATTCTACATATGATTTTAACTAGCATAAGAAATCATTATTATTGTTTTTACAGTTGGTTTTCATTTAAACAGTTTAACCAACAAATTTCTTTTTCAATTGTCCCTCATTATTTTCTGAACGTTCATGTTCCATCTGGGATCATTTTCTTCCTTTTTTTATTGAATATATTTGACAGATAACACTGTGTAAATTTAAGGTGTACAACGTGCTACTTTGATACATTCTTTCAATGTAATATGATTCCCACTGTAGCGATATTTATCACATGACATAATTATAGTACAATATGGTTGTCTATATTCATTATACTGTGCATTAGATCGCCACGGCTTATTTACTACTCATTGGGAAGTTATGCCCTTATGCATCAATCTTATTTTCTTTATGCCAGAACTCTCTCTGGTAATTCTATAACTGCAGTTCTGCTGATGAATGTCTTTAGCTTTCTTTTTGTTTCCTTTTTTTTTGCCTGAACACTCTTTATTTTGCTTTCATTTCAGAGATTTCATGGGTATACAGAAGTCTATGTTAATAGTTGTCTTCTTTCAACACTATGAAGCCGTCATTCTCATTGTTCTTGCTTCTGTCATCGCTGTTGAAAAGTTAGCTGGAAATATTAATGTTCTTGTTTGTTTGTTTGTTTGTTTGGTGTTTTTCAAGGTCTGCCCCTTTTCCTCTGGCAGCATGGGAGGTTTCCTCTGTCTCTGAGTTTCGGCAATCTGATGGCAGTGCATCTCTAGGGACGGCCCTGTGCCTACCTGATGGGTTTGTAGAGTTTGTGCATTGCTCTGCATCAAAATCTGGAAAATCTTCTTAGTGGAAAATTGTCAGAACCTTAAGCTCAGTTTTCTTACCTTCCCTCCTCACCAGTTTCCAGCCCTTAGATCTCCAACTGTCAATTCTCCAACCCAGCAGGGGTGACAAAAATCCTTTGTGTTCCTCTGACCAGAGCAGACGTACTCTGCAAGGCATGTTTCCTGGTCTCTCCAGACTTCGTCCCAGGATGAGAAGTAGCATCTTCCCGCATTGGCTGGCGTTTGGGGTTCCCTTTCTGTGAAACCGTGGCCACATAAGCCCTGTTTGCTCAGAAGTTCTCTGATGTCTTCAAACTTTTTTTTTTTATTATTTACCTTGCTTTGGGGCGCCTGGGTGGCTCAGTTGGTTTAGCGTCTGCCTTCGGCTCAGGTCCTGATCTCAGGGTCCTGGGATCAAGCCTCAAGTCCAGCTCCCTGCTCAGCAGGGAGCCTGCTTGTCTCTCTGCCCCTCCCCACCACTTATGCTCACTCTCTCTCTCAAATAAATAAATAAAATCTTTTAAAAAATTTATCTTGCTTTTTAATGAGTCTCAGTAAGATTTTGGTCTGCCTCAAACAATCCATCACAGCAAGAAGTGTAATTTCTAAATCACCTAATTGTAACAACCAAAAAAGTTTCACTTATTGTCTTTGCCTTTAAAATAATAAAATACAATATTGTGCTATTTTAATACCCTTATTTTAGCACCCGACACATGGGTTTAAATGTGAGGACTAATTCATACTGATCTGGAAAATCATGAAGAGAGATGACATTTATTAAACTACTTGAATGTGTTTACAAAGCTCCCTTCCTTTGAACATTTTCCATTTTTGCCAAAAAAGTAAATTAGGCTTTTAAATCATTGTCTCTTTTCCACATCATCATTCAAGGAAAAAGCCTTGCATGAACAAATAAAGTTCTCTATCCAAAATATAAAAGATATTTGCCATTATTCCTGAACTTTTAGTGGGATAAATACCATATTTTATAAGATTCGCCTGTCTCTAAAAATATCTATATAATAAAAGGCTGTGAAAAATTGAAGGCTAATCAAACACAGTCTATAAAGAAATACTTTCCAATTTACTCTAGTTATACATGATTATCAAAATTTATGTCTTAGGGGATTTGAAGTGATTCATCCTATCTATACTGAAAGAAGTCAGGCTGAAAATACCCCAAAATCCAATAAAGTATTGCAAAGGTAAAAGGCTATGGCCAAAGAAGAGAATAAATCTTGAAACTTCATCAGTTTATAGATTTCTTTCTTTTTAAATTAAAAAATTTAGTAATTATAACTGCAAGTCAATAACACACACAATCACTAAAATAGTTTTTAAAAAAAAAAAAGATTATATTAAGGTTTGGCAAGAATTTGGAACAACCAGAATTTTCCACATTTATGGTGGGAATGACAAATAGTACAGCTACTTTGTTAAATAGTTTGGCAATATCTTACAAATGTATAAACATAAGACTTACCATCGGTCCAACAATTATGTGCCCAAGAGACCAGGAAGACTCATCTACAAGTATTTATAGCAGCATTGTTCATAATAGCCAAAAACTTGAAAATCTAAATATCCACCAATGGGAGACTGTATACACAAATTATCATATATTTGTACAACAGAATGTTATTCAGGAATAATAAAAGAATAAAGTAGGGAGACCTGAAGTGACATGAATGAATCAAAGAGGCATTCTGCTGAGGAGAGACGTTGGAGAAAAGGCCACATTCTGTATGACTGCCTTTGTAGGACACTTAGAAAAGGCAAACCTGATCAGTGGTTACCGGGAGCTGTTGGGTGAAGTCAGGTGTGGAAACACACAGGGGACCTGCTGAGGTGACAGGAATATTCTGTATCTTGATTATGGTGCTAGTAACACAATGGTCAACACTTGTCAAAACTACTCCCTTTAGAAAGTGAATCTTAATACATGAAAATTACACTTACTAAAAAAAAAGGACTAGAGCACTTTCATAAGCATTTGAGTCATGGTTTTTGGAAGCATTTAAGAGTGTGTAGAGTAGACAAGAGGAGAACTGAGCACAGGAAATTAAGTACAAAATAAAGGACGGTAAAATAAGTATAATAGAGAAAAGCAGACTAAATGTTACAGTAGGTTAGAAATGCAGCGCTTTTTTCTAGTGGGTGCTTTCCACAAGAGCACAAACTAAGAAATGATAACACAGATCTGCGACATAAAAGGAGGAGCCATTTCGGAAATTTTGGAGAGCATGATGAAGAAGTAAAATGTGCCAGCACCAGGGAGGGGACGACCCAGTGGTTCCTGGCTGGGCAGCAAGGAGAAGGAGCATGGTGTGCAATAAGGGAGCACAAGATTTCAAAGACACGGCCATTTAGGGTGGCTGGATGGACAAGAAGAGGGTTGAGGTTAAGAACAAACCAGTCACAACTTGTAAGTGTCCCCTGGGAGAGCCAGGTGTCTATTACAGCAAGTGTGAAACAGAAAATGCAGGGAAGCAGATGAGGATGTAGTGAAATTCGCTGACGATGGTCCAAGTGGAAGGACTTAAGATGTGCAAGTGTGGGCTTTGGAAGCAACAGAAAATGGAGAAGAGAGTGTGTAAAGTTCGCTGCTATAAGAACGATATGCAAACGTCAGCAGCATCTCCAAATGCCCAGCACGTGTATACCACTTGCTATGTTCTAAGACCTTATACTTTCTTTTTTTTTTTTTTTTTTAAAGATTTTATTTATTTATTTGACAGAGAGAGCGAGAGAGCACAAGCGGGGGATCAGTAGAAGGAGAGGGAGAAGCAGGCTCCCCACTGAGCAGGGAGCCCGATGCGGGGCTCAATCCCAGGACCCTGAGATCATGACCTGAGCCGAAGGCAGATGCTTCACCATCTGAGCCAGCCAGGCGCCCCTAAGACCTTATACTTTCACATTTAATCCTCCAAGCAACACTTTGAGTATGCAGGTGCTATTTTAACCACCATTTGTTCCATGATATAACTAAACCACAAAACAGCAAAGCGCAAATCAAAAGCTACTGGATCGCACTTAAACCCAGGCGTTCTGAAGGCAGAATCCGTGACCTTGACTTCTAAATGGCGCTTCCTGTATCAGGCAGGATACCAGGTAAATAGAGGATTGATCAAGAAAAAGTTCAGCCCTAAGGAGTTTATAGTTCATTAAGGGATGCCCATAATGCGCAAGAAACACAATGCAGAGGTGAAGACAAGCTGTGTAAGAGATCGCTGGAGACTTTCCAACACTGAACGGGGCAGATCAGTAGCCCTGGACATGGATGGGGATGCACTTTTATCCTAGCCTGTAACGGGAGCAGGTGTTTGGTCCAGTGCTAAGAGGAAAGCTGCACAGAATATTTTCTGGACAATTAATACATTTGGATATTTGGTTTTCCTTGGCACTCACTAATAATAATTTTGCTTAAGGACTTTTTTTTCTCATTTGATCTACAAATATAAGAATCTGTTACCAATAAAGTTCTGTGTATGATGGCTAATTTTAATGTGTCAACATGGCCCCTGGCTAAGGGAGGCCCAAATAACTCAGGAAACATTACTTCTGGGCAGTCAGTGAGGGTGTCTCTGCCAGAGACTAGCATTTGAATGACTAGATTGCCCTCAGCGCTACAGGTGGTCTCTTCCAATCCCTTAAGGTCCTGAATAGAACAAAGAAGCAGAGGAAGGGCATGTTCTCTCTGCTTGAGCTGATCCACCCATCTACTCCTGCCCTCCATTCCCGTGGTTCCCAGACTTCAAGACTTGGACTGAGTCACACCACTGGCCTTCCTTGTTCTCCAGCCCCACACATCCTGGGACTTCTTCACCTATATAATCAATCACATGAGCCAATTCCTATAATAAATCTCCTCATGTCTATCAGTCTATCTATCTATCTATCTATCTATCTATCTATCTATCTATCTATCTATCATCTATCTATCTATCATCTATCTCCTATTGGTTCTGTTTCTCTGGAGAACCCTAACTAAAAGTGTTGATCTTGGGGTTGTGAATTCAAGCCCCATGTTGGGTGTAGAGATTACTTTAAAGATAAATAAATAAAATATTTTAAAAAAGAAAGAAAATCACCCCATATAGTCCAAACTTTTAAAAATAGCACTAGAATGTTATTTCTACATCATGAGTTAATAAGAAGATAAGATTTGGTGTCAAGAAAGTTATTTTTCAGGGACGCCTGGGTGGCTCAGTCGGTTAAACGGCTGCCTTCGGCTCAGGTCATGATCCCAAGGTCCTGGGATCAAGTCCCACATCAGGCTTCCTGCTCGGCGGGAAGCCTGCTCTCCCTCTCCCACTCCCGCTGCTTGTGCTCCTGCTCTCGCTATCTCTGTCTCTGTCAAATAAATAAATAAAATCTTTAAAAAAAAAAAAGAAAAGAAAGAAAGTTATTTTTCAGATATTTAACCTTGCAAATTGATCCGTACCACTTGGTGGGATATGAGAGGCATGTTTATTTTTAAATTGTCATAACATATTCAATAAATCAGAAGATTTATGGAAAGCACAGTTATTATACACTTAGCACCAGAATATACCATATCGTCTTATGCTGAAGCATTATTATAATAAGAATATGGCACTATGACGATTTTTTATCAGTACAAAATTGGATTATATTCAAACTTCTCCACATGTAATTTCGCATTAAATTCCTTCTATTTCTTTGGATGGTTACGAATTCTAGCATTGGGTGGTCTAAATTTTACCCGGAAATTAGTGTAGGCAAAAGAATAAGATGTATTACTTTCCAGGAGCTATTAAATATTCTGTAGAGTTATTATTCTTTAAAGTAGCTAAATTTTGAGAATGATATAACAGCATATTTTATTCTGAATAGAAGAGAAGCTGAAAATTAGACAATTCTTATAAATTATACTGACAACAGACTTTGGAAATTTCATATAATTCCGGCAGCCTGGTTTCCTACTTATCAAGGTTCTTTGAAGAGATTTCTTATTTGAACCCCCCAAAATAACTCTGGGGGCATGTTTTCATGGACAGCTAAAGATTCTCTGTTTTGATGAAGACTTCTTTAAGAATTTAAGACCACAAATATCTCTTTTCCCCCTGAAATGATTCTTCTCAGGTAGGTAATCTTCCTTTGACCTCTTCTTGTGAATAATGAGAAACATTAATTGAGAAACAATTTACACTTAATACAATCTACCCATTTAAAGTGTACAATTGAATGTGTTTATGTATTCACGGAGTTATTAATTCATCACCACAATCAGCTTTAAGACATTTCCATCACCCCCGTAGGAAGCCCTGTACCCCTGAGCTCCCCAATCTCTCCATCTCCCCAAGCCCTAGACAAGCATGAATTTACTTTCTGCCTCAATGGATTTGCCTATTCCAGATATTTGATATAAAAGGAAATCATACAAGATGCGGTCCTTTGTGACTGGTTTCTTCCACTTTGCATAATGTTTTCAAGGTTTATCCATATTGGAGCATGTATTTCTTTTTATCACCAAATAATATTGCACTGCATGGATATACAACATCTTTTTTTTTTTTATCTATTCAGCAGCTGATGAGTAGTTGGGTTGTTTCCACTGTTAGGATATTAGGAATAATGCTGTTTATCGACATTTATGTATGAGCTTTGTGTGGACATATAGTCTCACTCTTTCTGGTGATGTACTCAGGAATAATTCTTTGTTTAACCATTTGTATTTTATTAAGGGCTGCACCATCCTACATTCCCACCAACAGTGGATGAGGGTTCCAGTTACTCCACATTCTTGTCAACACTTACTATTATCTTTTTTTTTTTTTTTTCATTTTAGTGTTCTTAGTGGGTGGACAGTGTTATCTCATTGTGGTTCTGATTTGCAATTTTCTGATGGCTGATGCTGTTGACCATCTTTCCATGTGCTCATTAGCCATTTGTATATCTTCTTTAAAGGAATGTCTATTCAGATCCCATTATGATCTTTTAAAATATAATTTTGATGCTTAAAACATATACAACATATATAAAGCATAACAGTTTAATGAATGCTGTAAAGAGCGTCCACCTAACCAAAAATATATTACCAACAACAATTTGCATATACCTTTGTTGCCCAGCCCCCTTCTGTCTCCCACCTTCTTCCCTCTTCAAGATAACTGCTCTCCAGAATTTCATATTTACCATTACATTACTTTTAAAAAATTACCTTCATCATATTTTATATATACCTAAAATGTATTAATTTCACTGAATATGAACTTTATAAGAATTGGATCATAATGTAAGACAATTTCCAGGCCTTGCTTTTCTTACTCGATGTTATTTTTCTAAGATTTATTCACATTTTGGTATTTTGTTATGTATCATTTTTTCATTGCTGTATTCTATGAGTGCATTATAATTTATTTATCCATTTTTCCATTAATTGGCACTTGAGTTATTTCTGTATTTTTGGCTTTTTCCAATAGCAGCTTTACAACATAAAGTCTAATTATTTCCCAGAGTTGTTATAGAAATTACCCCCCTAACAGCAGGGTATATGATTTCCCATTGACCTAACAAGGTTAGTAATGACATGTGATGGTTGTAGTTGCATAAGACCATTTTTTAAAGATATGTGCTTCAGTTTTCTATCTGTTCTGTCCTGGAAGATGTCACATTCTTTGTAAAGAGCATGAGTACACTATGAAGTGTGACTCATACACAGCTCTCTCCCTTCCTGTCTGCCCTAATGATGCATGTGGCTTGAAAGTCTATCTTGTATAAAATTAGTATAACTAGCCCAACTTTCTTTTGGTTAGTCCAACTTCTACTCATTTTATTATAATTCTATTCTATAAATGATTGCCTCACAATCTTTCCAAGATAAAATGTAAGCATAAAATTAAAAACATCTAATACATCACTCTAACAACAAAAGAATCTAAGAACACCTTAACTTAGCTTGTCTACCTCCCTACTTAGATGCTTTGCTGTCCAACATATTATTTCATCATTTTTTGGCATAACCCATAAATTAGTCAAGATATTAGTATTATATTTTACAAAGCTTGGATTTCCACAGAGGATGGCCACTCTACTTGTTATTTTTCTTGAATCTCACTCAGAACTTCTGGAATCATTTTTCTTCTGTTTGTTAAAGTAGGTCCTTCAGAAATTCCTTGACATCTCTTGGTTTTTATTTTTCTCCAAATATGCCAACCCTAGAATCCAGATGTGCTCTGCACATTTACCATGATGACATTTCACCCTTCTTGTCTGGCACTTCCCAGATCCCCAGCATTGGTCCAGATATCCAGATATACTTATTTATTCATTCTCTCTCTCTCTTTCAAGATTAGAATCCTTTGAAACCTCTCCTATTTGTCATAAAACCAGCAATTTCTCAGAGTGTTTTTTATCCAAAATTTAATTGTTCTATCCTGGGAGTGCCCCCCAGGGTTCTTAACTCATTGAAATGAGGGATATACAAATCATTTTTTTGGCTCTTAGCCCCATCGTTCCTTATTTTTGCTTTGTTACATTTCTATTTATATTTTGTGTATGTTTTATCTCCTTGAAGAAACAAAATCCTTGAAATTGAGCACTTTAACCTCTATTTTTTCCAGTCCTGTTTTTATATATATGGTAAGTGGTGAGCGGTACAAGAGATCTTTATTTTACTCTTATATCTTCCTGGGGGCAAGCATTGGATAGGTAGTTTGTAGATACTCACTTTATTGTATTCTCACACAAACATGAAAGTTAAGAAAAAAGAGGCATTGTAGTAAGTCTTTCATAACTTGTCAAGTTGTGTGACTAATAATCAGCTGAGCTCAGGAGTTGAAGCAGAACTTAACTTTACTCTTTCCAATACTTCCCTTTAGGCTTACTGTATAGATTCTCTCTTTTTTCAACCTGCCCTTCTTCCCTCAGGGAAGGAACTTGAGAAGAATTCACACTTTTCCAGGTCACCTTCTGGTAGTAAAGTGTCCAGTTCAAAATAATCTCAAAATTCCAATCTTTCATCCCAACTAAAAATGTCTGACCTCCCTCAAATCAGCCCAACCTTAGATCTTCCCATCATGTTTTTGCTCTACCTTTTCAACTTACTCACTGGAGGAAGGCACATCAAGGGGAAAAGAACATTACGAAGAAAATGTCTTGTCTTACTAGCACATTTGCACTAGAGTTTTGGGGTCTTCTCCCATGGTGCACTGGCATGGGTTTTTTGGAGGGCCTCCTGAGAAGGTCATGTGTAGGGGCCATGAGGTGAGTTTTGCATTCTTACCTGCCGTATGCAATGATACACTTGTAGCCTCTTTGTACTTACATCCTTTAACCCCAGTAGGAGGCTCTGTGAGGGAGAGTATTTCAAGAGGTTACACTTGACATTGGGAGGCCAGCATGCATCCTTGTCCCCCTGTTGATGGCAGATGTTAGTGCAGCTGCCTCCCTCTCTAGACACCCCTCCTCATTCTGCTTCAGGAACTAGTTGGCTAGGGCCAAAAACATCTCCAGTCACAAATCTGAAGCAATCCCCAAATGCCAGAAGGAAAATGGTCTCTAAGAGATTCTGATGAAGTGTCCTCCATCTGGTAGAGGTGATGGGTCTTCCTCAATGAAAACTGACTACTTTTTCCAAATAAATACTAATTTTAGCCCCTTCAACTCCAGTCTCTTCTGTTCTCCCAAAACAGTGGTGATGAGAGCACGAACACAGTTTCACGCTATCTTAGCATGTGTCACTTCTGCTGTCTTATGATTACTGTATAAACTCTGCTTTTGAAAATCAGCTAAAATGCAATCACTACACTCTCTTTTCAATTTCATCCTACAGTTGGAAAAGCCAGCTTTCAAACTAAGCTTGCCTAACTCTGAATTCCCAGCTTCTGCCTCTAAATCCTGTGGAACACATAAAACACAGGGAGTTAATTACCAGAGATGAGAGAAAGAGTGCCAGAAGGCCAGAGGTGCAGATTTCATTCCTCTTTCTATAATGACTCCTATGTGGTCTGGAATAAGTTACCAATCTCTTTTGCTCTTCATTCATCCTTTGCACCATAAACAAACTAGAATAAATAAACCCAAGGGATCCCAGAATAGATCATTTTAGGTGTAACATTCTACATTCCTGTGAAATATCTTCCCAGTTCGATCACCAGAATTGTCAGCTGATGGCAATTGTTCCTTATAAAGATCAAAAGATCCTGGCTGCCTTTAAGAATATGCCTGCACTTCCCTCATTATATGCAAGAGACACAAAAAGAATTTTATTGATTCCCTCAAACTCTAACACACATGGAGTTATTTTTAAGAGAGCAAAAACTATCTAGTGGCCTAACACAGTGAATGATTGGTCATTATGTCATAGAACAACTATTAGAGTTAAAACAAAATAAATCCATCTACTTTAAAGAGTTTACTATCCATATGCTATTATATGTCCCTGGGTCACAGCACTCACTTCTAACTTCTTCAGAGTGTCATGTTCTTGTTGTTATGTGACACTCTATGATAAACACTTTTAGAACAAGGTAATGAAAATGTGATGATCTACTAATTACTCCTCTAAGTTCCCACTCTTTCCTTAACTGTTGTATGGAAAATTTGGTCTAAATGCCTGTCTCTCCAAATAGGAATGTGTATTTCTTGAGGGCAGGATTGCATTTCTCAGCTTTGGATTCACAGATTCTCGTGGATTTGTATCTGTGCTGTGTATTTCTACTGTGGCTCATAGGAGACACCCTGGAAATGTTGGTGGGATCTCTGCTTGTATGTGAAATGTGTTGCACAAACTATGCACACATGCAGGAGAAATGAGACAGATTCGTTTGGTTGTGGAGTTAGAGAAATATATAAAAATCACTGAGAAATTTGGATTTCTCCTTTTTATTTTAGAAAGGTGTACTCACGGCAGCATCCACTAGGATGCATGAAAATTATACCAGCATTTAAATTCAACCATCAAACCAGTTCTTCTCACAGCAGAGTCAAAGTTCAGCACATAATGGTCAAGCATTATAATGTTATCAAGAGGAGCAAGGTGGGCCCCTCCTAGGGATGTTGTCAGAATTAGCTAATTGATGACTGTAAAGGCTTTGATGATGCGAAGCTCGGCATAACTGATAATTACCATTATTATCACCGGGAGTAGGACGTTCTTCATCGCTCTTTGAACAAAGGGCCAAAAGATTAATTTGCTACCAGACATAATGTAGCTAACAAAGAGAGGTGTGAAAGTAAAGAATAATACATCTCCAGTAGCTGAATTTTGTTTAGAAAGTTGCTTCTGCATTGTGTAGCTGATAATGGCATCAGAAGAGTCAAAATAATGGGCACTTTTGAGATCCAGAAAAGCATCACAAAAGACTGTTTATTTTCTTTATGTTAAAGATACACAACTTTGCACACAGAGCAGGGTCTTCAATATTGTTGCAGACTGAGTGTAGGCACTGGAAGTTTAGACAATGTAGGGATGTTTGAGAAGACGTGTGTGACAAGACACAGAGAAAAATACCTATCCTGTTTCAGAAGCACATTATCCAATGTATATATTTTTTTTCCTGGATGCAAATTTAAAGAAAAATAAAAAGAGCAAACAGATAGATTGTTATCTTTAATAAATAGGGTGTCTTCCTTTCTGTTATCCTGTTGTAGAGAGAGGGTTGGTTTGTTTGTTTCTAGGTTGTAAGATGGGGAAAGGCAGGTAAGAGACTTAGTCTGAATGTGTAGACTCCAATCTCCACTTGGGAGACTCCCCTTCCTAAATTGTATTCATTTGGATTTATATGCATTGATCACCATCCTCACTTACCTGTCGTGATTATCATTCTAACCTGCCAGGGAGAGACAAGCTAGACCATCTACCCCATGGGTTTCGGGTAATGTCAAGTGTGAGGCCAGAGGGAAGGGTGTTAAAGGGGATGAGGAGGGAGAGCAAAGTGGGGAGTCGGAGAAGCAGAATTAAAGACAGCAACAAGATGCTGGAGACCCAGGGAGCAGGAGTTGGGGTCAGAGAGCTGAGCCAGAGCAGGGAGATAAATTTCTACGTGGCTTTGTGTCCCCAGGCTGAGCGCACCCCTGAGAAGCCTGGCTGCCCCCATGTTGCGGTGACAGAGATGGGGTGCTGCCTCATGCCCTGACCCTTCTTCCCCTCCTAACATGAAGATAGCGTTTGCAAGATTTTCTCCTGCACTACTTTTGAGAATCCTTTCCATTTTTCACACACTAATAGGAATGAGGGTGCAAGGAGGGAAAGAGAATCCATGACAAGGCTCTCATTTAAATTCTCTAATTAAAGAGATTTTCAAGACTTTCAGAAATATTACTGTTTAGGGGGCAATGGCCGATTCTGAGAGTTCAGTCCGAAGCTCATTCTACAGAAGCATTCACAACAGAAGTATTTATCTGATTTGTTGGAGAAAAGACAAATGAAAGAGCGAACAGTTCATTATTCCAACCATTAATTGTGAGGTTATTAGGGTAGCTTCCCACACTCCAAAAATGCTGGGCTTCTCCCTCTCTGCAGAGCCAATTAGCAGCCCTAATGACATCAGACTCAGACTGGGGGGCTACACAGCCCACCCACCAATGCATCCCACATGTGCCCAGCATTCCACTCATCAAGCACTTCTCAAGAACTTCGAAGGAAATCATAAAATGAATCAATCAAATGCATCTCATGCCCTTCCTCTACCTCTTTCATTTCTGGCTGGATGGTGAAGGCGCAGCAGAACAGACAATGTCCCGCAGTCATACAGAATCAAGGAAGGCTTGTGGATAATGGTTGTGGATAATGGGCGAACGTGAGTCAGATTCTGTGATTAGTTAGGCTGCACTTGCAGTCCCAGATAATGAACACCAGGATGGGGCTTCTCAAACTGCGGTGTGGCCGTGCATGGCCTGGAGACCTTACGAAAATCTGGATTCTAAGTCAATACATCTGGAGCTAGGGTGCCAGGCTGTGCACTTCCACGCTCTTTTGGCTACTACATGAGCAGAAGGAAAATCCCATGAGAGCCCAGTCCATCTGTATGCCCTCCATATCTCAGAATCTGTGTGTAGTGGTACTTCTGTGAACGGATCACTGGGACAGTAAACCACTATTAGAGCTGTACACAGCCTTCCCTGTGTCACCCACACCCGAGTCTACGAAGAGGTCCATGAGGAGAAGGAGCTTACAATGAGGTGCCCACCCAGCATGATG
The DNA here is from genome assembly GCF_964656455.1 of Halichoerus grypus. NCBI lineage: Eukaryota > Metazoa > Chordata > Mammalia > Carnivora > Phocidae > Halichoerus > Halichoerus grypus. Next base: position 206,499,842 of record NC_135714.1, read on the forward strand.
GGCGTGCGCTGACACCTCTCTCCTAGAGACCCCCTCACTCTATGCTTATGGAGAAGGTCACACAGAATTCCCAAAATGGATCTGGATCCAAATGGGGCTTTTTGGTTTAACCTATTCCTAACTTGTACCCTGGGTTCATATGACCTCGGTGTGTGTTCACTGGGATTTGGGGAACCCTACCTCATGTCCAACACAGTCTGAAAGGAATGAACACAGAGGCGGCCATGGGTGACCCTGAGCATCCTTGTGGTTTCATGGTCCAGAGAGATCAGTGCTCTCCGAAGGGCACCAAATACAGTAAAAATGATACTTGAGCTTTCAGGTGACAGTGGGTAGGAGGAACGTGAGATTATTCGTAGTATTTGTATCTACCAGAGACTTAAACTCTATTCTTTTTATGTTTTTTTTTCAGACCTGAACACTATCATAAACTATTTTAATAAGTTTCCTACCCTAAAACATATATTTAACCATATGTTTAAGATAATTTAAATAAGTGCCAAAGAGACATCTAATCAAAAATCGTTTCATATGCACGAAAATGGGAACCATTCTTAAAAATGCACTTCAGCCACTTGAGGCTTTTATGGGTAGTATTTATGATGATCTGAAATCCAAGTTTTTATCTTTAATTTGGCCATTTTTATAAATTTACATCTATCACCAAAATAACACTTTTTCTATACCTAAAATCATATATAACAGAGTATATTAATCATGTTCTTACCAATATTCCAAGGCATAACAAGCCAAAGCTGATGCTCTATTATTTTCTTAAATGATTTCCAACTTTACTGAGGTTTGATTGACAGAAATTGTACATTTATTTTGGTTTAACATCATGTATTGGTTTGTTTTTGTAATGTGTGCAACAAGATGATGATTTAATATACATATTCAACATGAAATGATCACCACAATCAAGTTAATTAACACATCTACCACCTCCCAGAGTCACACTGTGTTTGTGTGGTGAGAACACCTATGTTTTTGAGATGTGTTATCTGCGTGGTCAATTACCGTGTGCTTCTGTGTGAAGGTGTGTTCCTAATGATCTCAAACTCTTTGACCGGCTGTTCTTTCATTTTTGCCACACGAGACACTTTGGAGGGAAGGAGGTTCCCAGCCCTGCCTGGATGTGTCCTGATACAAACACGTGCCCCAACTGCACCCAGACAAAGAAGCTGGGTCTGTCTGTCTGTCTTTCTGCAGATACACCATTCACACTGCCCTGAGCATCCCATCTTGACTGGCCAGCGAAGGTTGTTCAGGGATGCTGCAGTCCGTTCGCTGCAACGTGTCCCAACCGGCAGACCAAACCTTCAGTGAGACAGCAGGTGCATCTGCCAGTGCGTATTCTAGAAAACAAAGCCCTCCATCCTCCTCCAGGACTCCAGTAAAGCTCTATTTCCTGTCTGACCGCCTTCCTTTGTGTGCTCCCTATGGGAATATCTTTTCCAGAGCAGAGTCTGAACGTCTCAGACTTTCGGAGGCAACGCGGACTTGGCACAGTCCATTCCCACTGCTTCTGTGATTCTTGACCTTTGGATCATGAGCCTCAGACTGAAGACTGACATCTACTTCTGTGGCACCTCGAGCTGTATAATGACTGAAATCCCTTATATAACAGGGTTTTGAAAGCTAGTGAAATAAAGTCAGAATTACAAAAGCAATTTGCATTTGCTATGAAAGAAAGGATTTTCTCCCTCCATCAATATCGTCACAGTGCCACCTAATGGAAACATGAAATAAATATATACTTGAAAATTAAGAAAACAGAGTTTAAGATAATGAGATATTCTATCAAGTTATCAGATGGCACTTTTTTCTCCATATTTGTGCTTTTTTTCCCACACAAATTATGGTGTATATATTCTTCTTTTAAATCACCATGAAAATAAAGATACTTGAAATTTTTATTTTTGCTCTCTTCCAAAATACATAAACATAGAACCTAAAGTTTTCTTCATACTTTAAGACTAGAAATGAGACACTTGAGTGTTTTGAAAACTTTGCTTTAGGGAATATCACAATTTAATGTAGGGTAAAATAGCATTATCATACACAGTCTTAACTTTCATAAAAAGTAGATTTTCAAAGACATTGCAACAGATTTGGAATGAATTTAGGAAGATCCTTCTTTGTGGGTTTGTTATGTAGGTGACGGTTTTCAGATGAATGTTGCGAAGGTCATCTGTGCACATATTTTTATGAAGTCTGACATAACGCCTCTGCATTTTAATCTCTTCTGAACCTGCATGTGGTCTGCATGACTTCGAATAAAATATATAACATTCAGTTGTGTTATCTGTTATTTTATGTCATTTTCTTTTCAATTCCAAGGGACATTTCCTGATTGCTTTTGATGTTGAAGTAAGTGTGTTAATATAATTATTTGTTCCAATATTATTCTGTCACCCTTTCAGGACAAGGACTCTGTGTCGACTCTCTTTGTATGCCTCGATTTCTCACAAGAGTAAGACACTCTGTAAATCACTGGGATGGGGTTTCTCTACCAAGTGCATGACACTCTGACACTCAGTTCATAAACAAGGCACATTTGCAATGGACGTAAACACATAAACTCTGGACACAGCTGAATCCTAAGGTGAAATTCTATTATTCTTGCTGCTCTTTCATTAGAGTGTCCCAATATTACACTTTCTATTGCTATATTTAAAAAAAAAACAAAAACAAATCCTACCTTGGTATCTAAACTTGGTCCTCATTAGCTCACTTGACAAATACATTTATCATTGTGATGTGCAGATAAAGCAAATAAGCTAATGTGTTTTCAAGGAGTTCAGAAGTGAATGGTAGAAACTGAGGAAGAAAAAAAGGTAATTATTTAAATTGTATCATTACAAAAAAACAAACAAAGAAACAAAAACCTTTGTGTGACAACACATGTTAAGGCTTCCTAGACCAAGACAATCCGCCCAAATAGTGGGAAGATCGTAGTGAACTGAAGGAATTAGTACTGCTGAGACATGTTGAAACTCGTCGTATTAGCTAAGTTCCTCAGATAATGTCAAAACTTAAAAATGAGATACTCAACCTTGGTGAGTGTTACTGGCCTCGCAACCTCTACCAGCCTTCAAGATGGTTTAAGTGTATCTTTAATCTTCTTGTGACATTAAGATCTTCCCATTTCATAAAAAAAAGTTGAGGAAGATCCTGAGGGCAAAATATAAAATTTGTTGACATACTATCACAAATAAGTAGTTACTAATACGTTTCTGTAGAATACACTGTTCATGTTCTGATAATGTGTCCTTGAATCTCAGTGAAGCTGGCTCTACCAGGAAAGAAAGATCATCTTAAGAATTTTAAAGGAACTGAGGAATTTGGGAAACCAAATAAAAACATGAACATTAAGCATAGGAGGAGTTTTGTGTCTAGGCAAAATGCAAGGGAGTTCTAGATGGTTTTTAGTAATATAGCAATGTTTTAAAATGTGCTTTGAGTTCCACATCTTAGAACGATCATTGTATTGAATAAACTGACAAGAAAGAGATTCTAAGGTTTATTTCATAGAAATAAAATTATTTTTTTAAAGATTTATTTATTTATTTTAGGGAGAGAGAGAGAGAGCAGGGGGAGAGAGAGAATCTCAAGCAGACTCCCTGCTGTTCATGGAGCCCAACACAGGGCTCAATCCCAGGACCCTGAGATCATGACCTGAGCCAAAACCAAGAGTCAAATGCTTAATGCTTAACCGACTAAGCCACCCAGGCGCTCCCATAGAAATAAAATTTTAAATCACAAAATTCAAAATAAAAGCTTCAAAAGAGATGTTAACTTTGGATGGGGTGGTACATGGGTAGGAAGAGGAACATTTCCCATTGACCTTCCCAATGACCTTCTCAGTGACCCGGGACTTCAGCAACTTTTAAGAACATCTGGTCAGGTTAAACCTTACGACGCAATATTCTTCAAAGAACCAGAGAGGCCACCTCTAAACTAATTTCATAAGCTAAGTGTCTCCTTCTTGAAGAAGTCACTTGAAATTTTTATAAAATAGTCCTGATTTTCCAGGCAATGCTTTGGAAGAGAAGGTGGTGACTGACACCCCTGTGGTCCTTCAGGACACACCTATGGAAGATGGGTTCTAAAGACAGCACGACATCCGATGGCACAAAGGATTAAAGTTACGTATAGAAGAGGCTTATGGAGAATCTCTAGAAATTAATGTTTTGGTTTTTCAGAAATATTTCTAATAAAAATTTCCCAATTATATCACTTAATGTCACTAACATTTCTATTTTGTAATAATTGAGCATGTCAATCAATGCTTTAAACCTCAGATCGTTCAATTCTGTGTTTCCTTTAAAATGAAACCCATGGGAGCACATTGAATGGAATTTGCCTTCTGTCTGCTTAATACTTGCAGGCTGACTTCATTTGTTAAAGTGCACAAGGAATATCTATTGATTTTTATCTTTCTTCTCAGCACTAATGTATCTCTTTTGTCAGATTCCTTACAAAATATAACTCAATTCCACTCTAATCTCCTAAACCCAACACGTGATCCCATTACTCCTGGAGTAAAATGTGTTCCTTTCAATTTATTTCAAGTTACATTTTCATTAGATATGTTCTCGAGTTTTGGAAAAGCATCATTAACAATTGGGGTTTTCTTAACAATTTTTTAATATCAGCATTATATATACTTCAAATTCAATCCTAGGGTTAGTTTTATGTGGTCACATTTTTCAGATTCCCCAGAATTTGTGTTTGTTTTCACAGAAGAATTCAGAGATAGATCAGTGAACAGAAAACTTCATGCAAAAATGCTATGGACTCAGGAGTTGGGACAACATATCTGAGTTCTGATGGGTTGAGGGAACGCAATCACATGTCAGGTTTGCATTGCCCAAGCTGGAAAGGCAGCTTCTGGCTAAGAGAAATGTCAAGTTCTCCTATCTCCTAACGTAGAAATCTCCCAGAAAACAGAACACTGGATTAGAAGATACTGAGGGCAATGCCCCTTTCAGAATTATCCAAAGACAGGGACGGCTGGGTGGCTCAGTCAGTTAAGCGGCCAAGTCTAGGTTTCGGCTCAGGTCATCAACTCAGGGTCATGAGATCGAGCCCCACATCAGGCTCTGTGCTCAGCAAGGAGTCTGCTTGAGATTCTCTCTCTCCCTCTCCCTCTGCCTCTCCCCCTGCTTGTGTGCTAGATTTCTCTCTCTAAAACAAATAAATAAATCTTAAAAAATTGTCCAGTAAATTAAAGCAGAGAAAGCCTTCCCAACAATGGCCAACTCTCAAGTCAATAATTGGGTATGTTGCAAAAGGCCTGTGGAAACCAGAGCATTTGCACTCTTCTTAATAAAACTGGTCCTCTCCACCCTCCAGTGGAGATGCTCCTTGTGACCTGGCCACAAATGAATGTGCCAAAGCAGATCCAGAAGAGCTCACATCAGGGTTTGTTTGTTTGTTTATTGTAGTAAAATATGCATAACATAAAATTTACATCTTAACCATTTCTAAGTGTCCCGTTCAGGGGCATTAAGCATGTTCACAGTGTTGTGAGACCATCACCACCACCCTCACACACGTCTTCATCTTGCAAACCTGACACTCTGTACCCATTAAACACTAACCCTAATTCTCCTTCCCCAGCTCTAGCAATTTTACTTTCTGTCTCTGTGAATTTGACTAAACCAGGGACCTCATATAAATGGAATAAAGCAGTATTTATCCTTTGGTGACTGGCTTTTTTCACTCAGCATGATGTCCTCAAAGTTCGTCTGTAATAAATCTCCCAGAGGTAGCAGGTGCCAAAATGTCCCTCCTTTTTAGGACTGAATAATGTTCTGCTATATAAGTTCTACTACATTTTGCTGATCTATTCATTCATCTGTTGATGGACACCTGGGTTGCTTCACATGTTAGCTACTGTGAATACTACTGCTATGAATAAGCCAAGGTTTTTAAGATGGTTGATATTTGGTCCATGTCTGCATACTAAGCAATCACTGTATGAACCTGAAAGCGTGAAGTCATGCACATATAAATATATCCCAGAAACATTTTTAATCAAACCCACAATGTCCTAGGGATTCCAAAAGGAAAAAAGTAAAAGAAGATATACTCAAAACATAGTAACAGAGTAAAGCTACAGGAGCAATTAACCTACTTACAGGTATCCTCATTCAGAATCTTACATGAGAGGCAGCTGTCTCCATACCAGCAAGGTGTGATAAGGGGAAGCTGGAAGGGTAAATTTTCCATAGCCTTGTTGGATGAACCTTGGTTGCAATGAGGATGTAAGATGAATTATATCTCTCACCTCAAGAGTGAACAATCTGTGCAGATCATGCTGGTTACGGTAACAGCACGCAAGCTGCTAGGGGGATGCCGAACCCGAGTGAGAAAGATTTCCTGGAGGTGCTGTGTTTGAGTTGAACTCTGAAGGATGAGGAGGAGTTGCCCAGAGGAAAAGAAAGGTAAATCTCATATGACACAAAAATGGAAGATGCAAAGATCTTACCATAAAACAGAGCAAAGTAAATTGAAGAAACCACCAGTTAAATGCAGCTAATGCAGAACGTGCAAGGTGGAGAAAGATGACCTTGAAAAAGAAAGTGGAGTGGGGAGATGCTGCAGGGTACGGTGAGCCGTGAGCAAGAGACCTGCTTCCCATCTGCTGGGTGAAGGGCCCTGGAGGGTTTTAAGCACAGAAGGGTTACATTGAACTTGAAATTTAGAAATGCCATTCTGTCTATAACGAAGAGAATCACTTCAGGTTTGCAGAATTATGAGCAGAACAGTGCTTAGGAGACCAGGAATGGAAGGAGGTCAGTGACAACGGAGGCCACACTGGCAGTGGAGAAAAAATACCGTGCACCTGGGAGTCTCATGAGGGTCCAGGTACTGCTGGTTGAGTGAATATGGCAAAGTGAGGGAGAGATGCTTCAAGGATTCTTTGGGTCTGGAGAGAGAAACTGGTGATGTCACTCAGAGAACAGAAGTTGGAAAGATGACACTTGCAACAAGACTTTTCCATCTGCATGTCCTTGAAGGTAGATAGGTAGACAACAAGTCCTATGGGAGAGGGTTCACTGGGATTGTAGATCCTCAAATTTACTAGACAAGGGTCAGTTATCTACCAAGGAAACAGAGAATCGGTGTTTGAGAAAAGAGCTCTCATGTCTCAACACTAGAAATTCTTCCATTCCTGACCTGTGGAGATGGGTCCTCACACCCATGTTCTTCCATCAGTGCTTGGTTCCTCCATCAGTGCTTGGTGCTTCCATTAGTGCTTGTTTCCTCCAATGCTGCTTGGTTCCTCCATCAATGTTTGGTTCTTCTATCAGTGCTTGGTGCTTCCACCAGTGCTTGGTTCCTCCATCAGTGTTTGGTGCTTCCATCAGCATTTGGTTCCTCCATCGCTGCTTGGCTCCCCCATTGGTACTTGGTTCCTCCAATCAAAGCTTGGTTCCTCCATCAGTCCTTGGTTCTTCCATCAGTGCTTGGTTCCTCCATCGGTGCTTGATTCCTCTCTTAGGACTTGGTTCCTCCATCAGTGTTTTGTTCCTCCATCAGAGCTTGGTTCCTCCCTCAGCACTTGGTTCTTCCGTCAGGGCTTGATTCCTCCCTTGGTACTTGGTTCCTCCATTGGCACTTGGTGCCTCCATCAGAAATTAAGGTGAAGTCATTGTCTGATGCCATCTAAACTCACTTTACATCTATTTTCTCAATCCATGACATCCAGAGAAAAAAAGCTGTTGGCCTACCACATCCTCCAAAATGAGCTGACTTTTCTCATTATAGCTTTTAAAGTCATTCTTTCTAAAGTGTTCTCATTAAAAAGTCCATAGTTAAAAATTAAATCTTTTTCCCCTCTAGTAGTTTTGTTGTTGTTGTCCAATGCCATTTTCAATTATTCCAAGCGTTGTTTTTAAAAATATTTCTTATTAAGAGGCAGATCCTTTAATTTGTCTACCTCCAGTTTATTAAACAAACCACAAAGGTACAGAATATATTTTTTTCCAGAGAGGTTTTGGGGTTTGAGGATACTCGTCATGAAATATGCATTGGAGAAGAGGTTTCAAAGCAGTGCCCAATCTGTATGCAAAAATCCTATGCTGAAAATTTTAACTGTCTCAGTCAGATACAAAGTAATTCAGGAAAAAAAAAATAGGACATCGCAAACCACAGAGATCTTTCTTCAGGTGGCCTTCTGGGGCCCATAAATCAGTTCTAAAAATGTGCTCTCGTCTACAGCTTGGCGCTCTGAGTTGAAGATCCAAAGCATACTTTTTACCAAATGTGAAAAGATACAGCCCAATTTTAAGTTAGAGAAGAAGAGAAAAAGGACTTACTGTTTTGAAATGCTTTTTGGTCCAGTTATAATTCAAAACCAGCCTCAATGGTTACACTTACTCTTTTGCTAGTATAGCTTGTAGCTCAATCTTCAGATCTTCATGTTTGTACTGAAGTCACACAAATGGCCAACACCCGTTGCAAATACTTACACCAATTCATGTCCCTATGGACGATGTCTGCCTAGCTTTAAAACTAAACTTCATAGCAAATCACCTTTCATTAAGGTTAATGATGACTAACTTTCTTAGCTTGAAAGAGAAATGTTTTCTTGATCTAATGAAAGCTTGCCCTGAATTTTGGCAATGCCAATCATAAAATTTCCTTGGGTATTCACTGTTGCAGGCATTCTCAACCTCAAGAAACTTAATATCTACATTTGGTGGGCTCCACATCAAACCAATTGAACTCAAATTTCTAGGTGAGCAGCTGAATAGCCACATGGTCCAAAAATGCCTATTTCTATCATCTAGTGAAGTTTGAAAGTTGCTATTCTAGTATGTGACTTTTTTATTGAAATTTAAGATAGAGTCAATATTTTGCTAAGAAATTTGAAGCAAATGAATAAAGTTGCAATAATATAGTGAAACTTTACATTTGTCCACTTGTTTAAATCCTTTTGATGTTCTCTTTCTCATTCTCTTTGAAAGAGCCTGCTCAGAACCTTTTACCGCCCTCTGGGCCTCCCACACCTGTAACCACACTCTGTGTCCATACTGAGACCCCCCCTTCCCCTCCTCTGCCGCAGGCTTAGTGTGCATACAGTTGCCCAAACACATCCATGCTGCCCCTCCTATGATGCCCTGAGCCTCTCTGTACTTTCTCATCCCTCCTTAGACAGGTCTAATCTCAAACCTCATTCAAAAGAAACAGTCAACAAAACTAAGAGGCAACCCACGGAACGGAAGAAGATATTAGCAAATGACATTATGGATAAAGGGCTGGTATCCAAAACCTATAAAGAACTTCTCAAACTCAACACCCAAAAAACAAATAATCCAGTCAATAAATGGGCAGAAGACATGAACAGACACTTCTCTGAAGAAGACATACAAATGGCTAACAGACACATGAAAAAATGTTCAGCATCATTAGCCATCAGTGAAATCCAAATCAAAACCACACTGAGATACCACCTTAAACCAGTTAGAATGGCAAAAATTAACAAGTCAGGAAACAACAAATGTTGGCGAGGATACAGAGAAAGGGGAACCTTCTTACACTATTGGTGGGAATGCAAGCTGGTACAGCCACTCTGGAAAACAGTATGGAGGTTCCTTAAGACATTAAAAATAGAGCTACCCTATGACCCAGCAATTGCACTACTGGGTATTTACCCCAAAGACACAGATGTAGTGAAAAGAAGGGGCACCTGCACCCCGATGTTTAGAGCAACAATGTCCACAATAGCCAAACTGTGGAAGGAGCCGAGATGCCCTACAACAGACGAATGGATAAAGAAAATGTGGTCCATATATACAATGGAATATTACTCAGCCATCAGAAAGGATGAATACCCACCATTTGCATCAACATGGATGGAACTGGAGGGGATTATGCTAAGTGAAATAAGTCAATCAGAAAAAGACAATTATCATTTGGTTTCACTCATATGTGTAACATAAGGAATAGTGCAGAGGACCATAGGGGAAGGGAGAAAAAGCTGAATGGGGAGAAATCAGAGAGGGAGACAAACCATGAGAGACTCTGGATTCCAGGAAACAAACTGAGGGTTACAGAAGGGGGGGGGGAGGATGGGATAAGAAGTAGTATTAGGGAGGGCATGTGTTGTGATGAGCACTGGGTGTTATACGCAACTAATGAATCACTGAACACTACATCAAAAACTAATGATGTATTATATGTTAGCTAATTGAACATAATAAAAAAAAGTTAGCTCCAGTCCTATCACCCCCTCCAAGTCTCTTCCTGAGAGCCAAGTCCTCCCCTTCTGTGAGCTTCTCCAGAACTAGGTCCCCCACCCCTCCAGAGGACTTACCTAAGACAAGGCAAGGTGGGTTTGCTTTTACTTTGGACATATCCACGGCTTATCTTGCAAGGGCAATTGCAAACTCTACAATAAGCATCTCCTTTGAATTCCCAGCAAAATGGGTTTTACTACTCTTTTAACAAGTGGAGAAAGGCATCTGATATACAGAGAGAATGGAAGAGATTATTCAAAGCAGAACCTGATTAAGTCCCATGTCACTGGAAGTGCTAATGACTTGATTCCACCAAATTTCCAAGCTTCCTGAAAGAGCAGAATACATTGTGCCTCCTGGCACAGTGCTTGACACTAAGTGTTTAATAAATACATTTTGGACTTAATAGAAACAGTACTTCTTCACCATGTCTGAATTATTGGATTTAAAGTCTAAGGAAGCAAGTGCTTTCATTGCTTCCAAAGTACAGGGAATGTTACATAGACCCATTGAGGACACACCTTCTCTGTGCCCTCAATTTTTTGTGTATTATGTATAGACTACCCTCCTTCATCAGCTACGTTAATGTCTCCCAAATCTGGCTGGGAAGCAGATTTATCTTTAAACATTGTTTAAAATAAAATATATATCCTTGACCCCATTGCAGCCTGAATCACGATCTCTAGTGTTGCAATCTTAACAAAACATTTATTGAGATCCAGGCTTTAGGATCATTCCAGAAGATAGAAAAATGGGCAAGTATCAGTGGTCCTTTGTCTGAAAACCTTAGAAGTTAAATGGGGCTGGGGGGGGGGGTTGTTCATACAAATAAATAGGTCAATACAATCCCCTGTTGTTTCATCAGGACATAAGAGAAGCCTCCAATCCAGACTGGAGAGATGGGGAAATAGGTGGTCTTGGAAGGCTCCCTGGAGGAGGTGAGGTCTAGCTTGAACCTAATCTAGCCAGAGGTCATCTAAAAGGAAAAGATTGTTCCTAGAAAAAAAAGGTGGAATATTCTAAGTGCAATAGTAAAAGAGAGCATGAAGATTCCAGGGAAGGAAAGAAAAACAATCTAGAATGAATAGAGCATAGATTGCCAATGGTGGCTGAGAGGGCTGAGTTGAGAGAGGGACCTAGGTGTGGGTCAGAAGGGCCAGGTAATCCACGCTCTGTGATTTGGGTTTTATGCTGACAACAGTATGGATCTCCGCCAGGCTGAAGCCAAGAAGAGACATGCTGAGATCTGAATTCAGAAATATTGCTCTGGTTACAAAACAGGGAGCAGGTTAAAACTGACATGCCCACATGCAGATAGAGGGATTCTTAGGACAATTTCTAGGTGCCTGATGTGACAGGTGATGATGTCAGGGAAGAGCTTTTCAAGCTACGGGTGGGGATGGAATTGGCCTGGTGGTATTCACTGTGACGGGACGAAGATCGGGGGAGGATTGGCAGGCACACAAACTTAGTGAGTGGGCAGAGGAAGAAAACCACAGAAAAGGGTCTGAAGGTTAACCCTAGAGAAGCAGGTGGAAATGAACTGAAATCAGAGTCATAGAGCCTGAAAGACGGATGCCATTAACATGGGTATAAGCAACCAAATCTGGACACGTGGATTTATTTTTTCCTATCGTACATGTTTATCACCATATATAAAAAGTTTTGAGAATTCAACAGCTCTGGACACACAAATTTATTTTTCTCAATCATACATGTTTACCATCATAAATCTAGAGTTTTTTAAATAGGATTTTCAAAGAGGGATGTTAATCTGTCAGGAGGTGTGTGTTGAGCACATGCTTCATTGTGCCAGGCGTTCAAGATGCTTAAGGATTTGTTCTCCACCTTCAGAGGAATCTTGGTGTGTGACTGGGACCTTCCAGGGATCCCCAGGGCTCAAAAGAACACATTCTACAAAGAGGCGGTCTACACATACTCAAAAGTCAGTTCTGCAAGTGTGTCCCCAGTGGGAAATGAGGACCAGAGGCTCAGGGAAGCCAAGACTGGATCCGAGGCTCCTAGCACGGACCCAATTCATGGAGAGAGACTGAGAGAGCTCGTTCCACTGAAGTCATGTGACACACTCCATGGAGCAAGTGTGGACACCGGCCCTGAGTCTCTAAATTACAGGTGGGCAGCCAGAAGGTGCCAGAAGAATAACCCTCTCCCATGCGCAAACATGGGCACAGGTTCTCTCTGGACGCTTGCTATTGCCCCTGTAAAAGGTAAACTGAGGCACATTAAGCTTGGAAGAGTTTAAATGCCAAAACTGAAGGTGGTTGGGGATGCTCTCCTGGTGGGGTCTGGGGCAGAGGTTTTTATAGAGAAGACACAGAAGCAAAGCGAAGAAATTGGTTAATTGGCTAGAGCTTCCGCGGTTGTCTTATTTGGGAAAGGCTCGTTGGCTCCTTATGATTAGTTGCTCCCCAGTTCGTTTTCTTAGACAGGGTGTGCAGCCTGTGCCTGAAGTCTGAGCTGCTCTCACAGGATGCCAAAGGCACTGAGCCATCCCAGTTCCCTTGCTTCACTGTTTTGACACCTTCGCTGCTCTGTGGTGCCCTCCGATGCTGAGGGCTCACCTCCCTGAGCCCACATCTGAGGGCAGGGTCAAGGGCCCCGTGTTCGGCTGCTTCTGTAGCTTTGAAGAGACGGGAAACAAGAGCAGCAAACATTTCTCTTCTCGGTGAACCCAGGACATAGTGTGTAGGACCTGAGGCAGGGTCGCATGTGAAAGACACACTTCAGCGAGGGCAAGAAACCCAGAAGCTGTATTTACAGATACCTGAACTCTGGCAGCCTACTGAAAGATGGTCATTCTCCCAGTCATTGCATGAAAGTTCTGGTTAAAGCGCACCTGAAAAATAACAGTGATCTTCCCAACAAACATGTGTGTAAAAGAAGAAGAGAAATCTGACATTCCCATGACATCTGGATCAAGCATTTTGTAAAAGATGCCAAAAGCTTCGATAACACCATTCCAGGTAAGGTGATCTGGGAACCCGGGCTGGGAAGCTAAGAACCGAACCCTCTGTCATCGAGCCTGAAGGAACGCCAAGCTGGACCAGGCAGGGGTAATCAAACTGCAAAGCCATTGACAAGTCAGCACAAGAGGCCCTAATTCGGGGTGAACATGCTGATCTAGTAGAGCAAACACTGTCAGAACCTATTCATTTGTGGTTTAAATGCGGCTACATGAGTCCTCATTAACGTCATGCAATAAAGCCAGTAAAATGGGAGGTCACCTCCAAGCTGCAGGAAGCAGCAGAACTGCTCCCGCCTCAAGGAGCTGGTGCCCAGCACAGGACCACACACATGCTAATCAACCTGAGGCTCCACTGTGCAAGCTTCTTTCAGTAGGTGATTTTGTTTCATAAGCTCCATGCTGTTGTGCGTGCATGGATCTTGCAGGAGAGGCTGGTGCCTGGATGGCATGCACGGGGTGATCACAGGCAAGCCCACGAGAGTGGCCCCCTCGCTGCGCCTTCACACATATCTCTGACCATGCGGGGACTTCTGTTTAAGGGACCTCCTGCCTTAAAGATGTTACAGTTTTGGAAGAGAAGATAAATCCATTGCATTCTATGAGTAAAGGCAAAATCGGCCTTCTCATCTGCAGTCCTAAACGTTTGAGATCTCACCACATAGGAATTGTGATGCATATGTCAACACACAAAATGCTGGAGAGAAGAACCTGTTTTGATCTCCTCCAAAGCACTCTGGCAAATACTCTTCGGTCCAGGAATTATATCAGGAGGAAAATTTCCTGCGGATGATGATGGTCTTCAACATCTCCTCCTTTTAACTTCTGATGATTCTCTTTCCACCGAGAACAAGCACAGGAGGTGACAGCCAGCAGCGGAACCACCCAGGAGAGATGCCCAAATGAAATTTTTAAAAAGATTTTCTTTATTTATTTGAGAGAGAGAGAGAGTACATAAGTGCGGGAAGGGGTAGAAAGAAAAAATCTCAAGCAGACTCTCAGCTGAGCGCGCAGCCCGATGTGGGGCTTGATCTCATGACCCTGAGATCAGGACCTGAGCCGAAACCAAGAGTCGGCCGCTTAACCGACTGAGCCCCCCAGGCGTCCCCGCCCAGATGAATTTAAAATGAGTCACTGAACCCGTTCATGGGGTGCTACCCATAAGTGTTCTAGAGTCAGTCTGAAACCAGGCTTTGAAGATGAACTGACCATTGTGATTTTCCCGTCTTCTGCCAGGAAGGCTGCTCCAGCCTCCGAGCTCCTGGTCTTACATCTGGCTTCAATCTAGAGGTCCATACCCCATGGGGTCTGTCCACTTCTACAAAACAGCTGACATCCGCACAAAGCCGTGTAGATGTTTGGGTGCTTTGTCCTGTTCGCTCGCCTCGTGGTGGAGAACATGGGCTTGCGTTTCAGAGTGGTCGGCGCTCAGCGTGAGGAACAAGGAAGGCTGTTGCTTTCCCTGAGTGTCTGCTCAAGCTGGGTTGAGGAGCTGCCAGCTTCACATGACTTTCCTGGGGGGAGGGAGGGACGGACAGACAGACAGAGGGATGGGAGGGGGAGACAAAGCAGAGGAAGCCCACAGCCGTGAACATCCTGTAACAGGAAGCCTTGGTGAGCAGTGCACATGCAGGGCAGCGCCTCTGCAGGGAAGGAAACTGAATATCTCACCTCAGAATATGTGTCTTGACACAAAATTTATTTTGGGCTAAAGGCACTTGAAAAAGCAGCAGGGACTGAGAGTTCCTCTGACCCTCTCTTTTTTCTTCCCAGAAGCAGAGATACAACCCCAGGTGGAAGATGTCCTCCATATCCGAGAAGGAAGGATGGGGAGGGCCCGACGGTGGGGCACAGACAGACCTGGTCAGAGGGGCACTCGCCCTCCTCCAGCCTGCGCTTAGGGCTCACCCACAGTCCCCTCCTTGTCCACTCAAGCACTGAGGTTTGGCCACTTCTTTGAGTCTTCACTTCTTTATGAGGCTCCTTCTATTAAATAAATCCATGTGCTTTGCTCCTGGTGTTCTGTCCTATATCGATCAAATCCTCAGGTCCAGGAGGGTACAAGTGACTGTCACCTGCCCCCAGCAGAAATGGAGCCCTCTGGACCCTCCTTGACACCAGGCTCTCCCACAGGGAGGAGGGCCCTGAACGTGAGACCCACACACTGCAAACAAGAGATCAGAGCCCCAGACCCTGGAACTCAGCCTTGCCCTTGGTGTGTTTTCTCTCTTCCTTTGTCTTATATTAATCACTCTCAAGGTCGCTCCGGAATCTCAGGCTGGAGCAAGGCAGCGCTTTCTTCCCTGCTAGGCAATATATTCAGCTTTGATGGGTGGTTTGTATAATTAACTAAAATTGTGAGAATTGCTATTAAAAAAAAAGCAAGATGCTGAAGAAAACAAAACAAGAGCAAAGTGTGTATGGGTGCAGGCAGGACATCCTCCCGGAGGGAGTGTGGAAGGGAAGGTCCAGTGAAGACGGGGATGTTGCGGGGACACCGTTCCAGGTAAAAGGAATGGCATAGGTGAAAACACGGATGATGGAAAGAGCTCAGTGTGCGCACCAGTTAGGACAGTTTTGTTCACTAAAAAGTGGCTTAAGGAAAAGGGAACTGGGTCGCATTCTGGAAGGGCTGGGCAGCTCAGCAAGCTGAGGCAGACATCAGGCTTAAATGAAGTCCCCAGGGCTGGTTCTCACCTCCTACCTCTGGGTTCTCCATCAGTGGCATGCTCACCTCCAAGATCACCATGTGAAAAACCTAGCGAGCCTCCAATTCCCAAAGTTCCTGGCCAACAGAAACCCTGCCTTCCTTTCTGGGGGTCCCCACCATAGTCTCAAGGGTCACTCTGAGGGGATGGGCAATAGACTCGTCTCTAGCTGAACCCATCCTAGTGTTTGCTATCTTGGGCCTGGATCATAAGCTGGACCTCCAAACCCATGGTTGGAGCCCTGTCCAGGCCAGAGAGAGACAGACTGAGGAACGGGTGGGTCCCCCAAGTCCTAACTGGGGAAAAGATGGGGGGGTTGCTGGAGAAAGAAGCCTAGACACTTCCAGAACTGAGAGAAGGTCCTTGTAAGTGTCACTTGAAGTGACATGAGCAAATGGTCAAGTGAGCCTGCAGAGGTCTGGCGGAGACAGGGGAGGGCAATGAGGATGGCCAACCTGTCACAGACTGGGTTCTTTCTGACTTCTCTCTGCTACAATAACCAAGGTCGAGATCATTGACTAAAACGCACTGGTTGACATTCATGTAGTCATTTCATTCCTTGCAAGGAAGCTGTTTTCTGCTGTAGGTTGTAGATCCATATTCTACTTTTCTTGACATAAATTTAGCAACCAAATCTGTCACATCT
This sequence comes from Halichoerus grypus, assembly GCF_964656455.1. Taxonomy (NCBI): domain Eukaryota; kingdom Metazoa; phylum Chordata; class Mammalia; order Carnivora; family Phocidae; genus Halichoerus; species Halichoerus grypus. Next base: position 206,516,435 of record NC_135714.1, read on the forward strand.
GTGTGGAGCTGTGCACGTGTCCCTGCTTGCACTCAGGTGTGGTGCATCGGGTAGAAAAGAAGGTGCAAGACCACCAGCAGTGAGAGTTAACAGTTGGGAAGCTGGGGGGTGTCTTCCTCTTCAGGGCCCCAAATTATTCTTTCACCTACAGACTGATGCTTAATTAATCTTTTAAAACCAGCAAGCAAGTTTTACTCTACAATTAATAGTGCTAATACATGCCTCCTATCCAAAATAAATCACCTGCATGTACAATCTCCACTGAAGGTAATTAAATGTACCTGATTTTCCTAGATATTTTGTTTTGTTTTACAAACCTTCTGCAGTCTACCTTTATTTCATGTATCCTAAGAAAATATTTGAGCCTTCCCCCAGTGGGTACCAGCGAGCTCCCTTTCTAGGGAAAGAAATCACAAAGCAGAGCCCCTCTGGCTGGTTTATTAACATACAACAGAAATACTGTAAGATTATCTACGTGTGTGTGTAATTACATACATAACTATTTTGTATTACGTTTAAAGTATACAGACCACATGCTCTCTTTTTTCTTTCAGGAGACTGTGAGAGTTACTTTATCAAAATTGAGCACAGTCTTGGGACACAGGGTTTAGACCAGTCTTGGAGTCTATGGGTTTAGATAAATCTCGTGATAAGATAAAAATCCATGGGGCATATAAAAAATTAAACACTTTCTCCTAGTTGCTTTGGAAATATATCTGGATTCACACTTTGTTTAAGAAATGAGGTTTTAAGGGCGCCTGGGTGGCTCAGTCGGTTGAGCATCTGCCTTCGGCTCAGGTCATGATCCCAGGGTCCTGGGATCGAGCCCCACGTCGGGCTCCCTGCTCAGCGGGGAGTCTGCTTCTCCCTCTGCCCCTTCTCCTGCTTGTGTTCTCTCACTCTGTCAAATAAATAAATAAAATCTTAAAGAAAAAAGAGAAAGAAGGTTTTGTCACCATACAGGTTAAGAGTTTTTCTTTTGAACAGAGAGATAGTTGAGTATTTTAACAACTGTTACAGATCTGTGGAGTGCAGTTTTGAATTACAAAGTTTGTTAGGAGCTCCTTCAGGATAAATTATTAATAGAGTTGCTTATATCTTCAGCAATTCTGTTAATACAACCTACATAATATCATACACCTTATGTATCTGTAACTCTTATATGTAAAATATAACGTGATAACTCACACCTTAAGCAAACTCTATTAAAAACAAACTGTGTAATATGTATATTTGAAATCCATATTAGCTGCCCAGGCGTGAAGAGTCTCTGCTGGAGATTTAGTCAATCCCTCGCTCTGGAGTCAGTATTTATAAAGCCCCCTCCGTGCACCAGAGGGCTGACTACATAAGGAAAGGGAACAACACATGGCTCTACTTTCCCGCCTTTCACGAGACCATCCCGGGATTTGGCACACATTTGGAAGGGCCGTCGCATGCAGTGCTGTGACCAGATGGTGCAGAAAGAGCCAGCGCCAGACCACGTCTCCTGGCTTAACTCTCACACACGCCGCCATTCAGGGCTGTGGCTTTCAACTTTCTCGGGGAGATCCAGACACTGTCACGGGCCTTGCACTTGGGCAGCTCTCCTGAAGGGATCCGGTCACATGCACGGCCAGCCCACCTTTGTTCCTGTCGCCCTTCACAACCGGGTCGTGCCTTGAGGAGAACCATTAGTGATTCTCCTGGCTGTTCTCCTTTGAACGCTAGAGTCCAAATTCTTTGTGTTTGCAAATGAGCAGTATTCTTGGGTGCTGCTTGGCTGGCAGCCTGGGTGTCCCTTCAACCTCCCTGAAGCTGGTGTCCCTCGCTCTGCCCGGGATGGGGGCCTGCTCAGCTCCCTGTCCGTCAGACTGACTCCTCTAAGCCCGAGTATCCTCAGTTCGTTCAAAAATAAACTCTGCCTATAGATGAAATCCGACAGCCATGCTGGGAGGGCTTTGAAAAACACCACCTGAGAACCTCGAGCATCACAGAAAGTATGGAATGGACAAGTGAGTGAGGCTTCCCGGAGCCGGCTCTGGGCTCAGAGGCAGTGTGACCTTGGGTTACTTTTCCAACGTCCCTAAGCCCGGGATGCTGAACGTATCTACCTCACGAGGTTGTGCAATGAGTAAAGAAGGCAATGTACATGAACAGTTAACAGAGTATCAGGCAATTCATAATGATGAAAAGGTGACAGCACTGATTTATTTTTTACTTTATTGCCTACTTTCTGGTTAATGGCAAAAACCCTAGAGGTCCACACTAATATTTAGGATCATCTGAATATACTCACAGGGTGGAAATAGTTAATACATCCTCACATTCAACAGTTTTCCCACCACGTGGGAATTGGGAGGAAATCCGCTAAGGTCCTAAACTCAAACAGCTTTTTCCAGAATTTACAATTTGTTTTTAATCTGGATTAAGAGGGGTTTTTTTGGGTTTTTTTGTTTTGTTTTGTTTTTTACCCACCCATCCGGGGAAACTTTAGGGAAAAAAAAAAAATAATAATGTACCATGAACAACTGCAAAGGGCAGCTCACGAATACCGAGGATAATTGAATAGCTTTGTGGAAATTAAATGCCTGTTTCTAAGTACCATGCATATTCATAGTGCTTATTTATGTCCTGAAAACGCATAGCCAGTGACATCACTGTGGATGCCCATCTGCAGCCCCGTGGCCGTCCCGCACAGAAGGGCGGCTCAGGACCAAGAAGCGCCTGGTGCGTTTCTCTTCGCCACAGCGAGCACCAGGGCCTTCGACGGCTCTCGAACCACTTTCATTGAAATTACAAACTCAATTACCTTGTGATTTTAATGAGTGCAAAAAATAACCTATTTTGTTAACAAGAAAGAAATCAATTTCACATCAAAATCAGTCGGGTACATTTGGGAAACGAGCACAATGAGGTAACTGTAAAGAAATATTACCCTGCCTGGCACCAGGCCCATGAGAGGCTTAATAAACGTTATCTGATGCTTGTGTTATCTGATAAGAGGAAAACTTTACAAGGCAGAGAAAACAATATTGAGCCAGTGTCGTCATCGGATTTCCTGATGGATATCCACGATCTTTCTGCCTTCCTAGACATTCAACATGGAGCTGAGGCACGTAGGGTACCAATGATAATAACAGATCTCACAGACTGAGCCGGATCTGTTGCATTAGTTTTCGGAGACTATGGCAAAAAAGATCACAGATCTGGATTCCACTACTGAGCTCATGCATAGAACCCCATGCAACCCCCTAGGACCCCGACAAAGGGTGTCAGAGGTAGTTGCTGGACAGATCTGTGCCTGCGTCACATGATCTGCAGACAGACCCCAGAAGCACACGTTGTCCGTACTACAAACAAAGAAGCCAGACGAGGCACAGCCCTTTAATCTGGATATATCCTGAGGTTGATCTTCAGGCTGGACGGTAGTACTGCATAAAATACTATCACACCTGCTGTGAATTTTGTAGCAATTGGTACAAGCAAAAGTCACTCTATTAATCACAAAATGTTTTTCTTATTAAGGTCTGAAAGTGTGTGTGTGTGTGGTTTTTGTTCACTGTAATCTTTCCCATTGTATCCAGAAGTCATCAATAACCATGCACAGCCTCCCCACTTTGTCCATATAGAAACACAAGCCATCACAGGGGGTTGTCATGGAGAAGACCAGCAGGGAGGTGGAGGTTTGCCAGCAGAGGTCATCTCTGGGAAGGAGAATGCTGAATGTCCACTTATATAGCCAGCTGACGTGCTGGTTGGTGTTATAAAAGAAGAGAGGATGATTAGAAATTTCAAACTGACTCTCACATACTTATGACCACAATTAATACATAGACTGCCCTTTATTTAGGATGAATCATAGGAATGATTAAGCAAAATACTAGCCCCCTAACTACTCTAGAAATGCTAATTGACTTCACAATATTTTAGCCTTGAACAATTGTTTATAAACGGAATTACTGGCTTTTCTAAAAACTTAGAAATACACCACATCCTTTTGAGGGTTGTTTACATACAGATGAGTGTGGTAGAAAGAGTAAACCAGCTCAGAAGACAGTGATGTACGAATCATGGAACACTCCATCAAAAACTATTGATGTACTGTATTGTGACTAACATAACATAATAAAAAGAAGAAGAAGATGATGATGGTGATGTGCCTAATTACCATACCACTTACCCATGGTGCCTGATGAGCCCTCTCATTACAGAAAGGGGACTGTATTCATTCTGACTTTATGCAACATAGTGTGTGGGGCTTAAACTGTACAAGGACAGATACATAGAGACTGTCTCAGAGATGTTACCCACACAGCTGGGTAAGCTGCTCTGGGTATGAATCCCAAAGGGCCAGGCTCTAGGCCTAATTAGCTCATCTATATTATTCCAAAGTTTATCTTAGTTCCTGATATACAGATGAAAAACACACTGAATTAAACTAAAGTTGCTGACCTAGAATTCAATGCCATCCAAGAGGCTGTAAGTAGCAGGTGTTTGTTGAGCTACTGATAAAGAATTTCCCTCTAAAGATAAGCAAGTGTGAGACATTTCTTACCCAGGCTATCCCAGGAGATACAGGAAAAGATCAAATCAAGGATGGCCTCCACTCTGCAGGGTCCCTCAGCTCTTCATGCCCCGGACTTGACTGTGAGTAGCCCCACTGATTCATGGCTCTGAATTAAGGGCACTTTACTCTTCTTTGGCAATATTTTACAAAAGCAGGAGCACATTTCTAAATAATCAGTTCTTTTCCAAACTGCATGAAGGCCAGAAGAATGAAAAGTATGAAGAATGCTGAGACAAGCAGACTCGCCTGACTGCGGTTGGTGGCTGTGTCCTTCCTCAGGGGCCAGACTGGCCTCCCTATCAAGTGAGACAAAGGGTCAAGCGCTAAGAGCTTGATCTTTATTGTAATCACCAGAGGACAGGGTGAATCACATCATTAATATAAGATACCCGCACCTTTACTATTTGATTTGGGAAATGACCCAGAAGGAGTCTAGCTTTGCACTATCTTCTTCATCAAATTTCTCAACAAAGTTGTCTTAATAGGTAACAATGTCTGCAAGGATTGGAAACCACCAAATATTTCCTCTAAAAGTTCTGGACAAAAAGTCTTTTAGAAATGCTTAATGAAAGTGTGTTGGCCTAAGTTCTTGACGTAAAGGCTGGTGTGAGGGCCCATGAGCAAGAAGAGGTCAGGAAAGAAGGGGGATATGTCCTCGGGATATTCCTCGGCTCATTCCTTAGGGGGATACAAGGGGAAGTTTCACAATTGGAGCAACTCCTACCTAAGGGAATGAAGGAGAGGAAAGTGAAGGAGTGGGGAAGGGGAAAGAAAAATTGATTGAAGCCTGAGAAATGGAAACACATTTGGGAGCATTTTTCCGCATAGAATTTAGTTAGTCAAAAATACGTTTAAAACAAACATTCAATCAGTAGGTATCAGGCCTTGTATTAAGCACTTTCCCCCATCTGATGACACCAAATCCTCCTTACAACCTTCTGAGGCAGAATTCAGTGTGACTGTTCTATAGGTACCCCAGAAAGGTCAAGTCCAAGGTCACAGATCCAGTTAGTAACATGCCTATCATTTCATTCCTGGCATTCTACCTCAAACATTAGGCAATATTAATTATTTGCCAATAGTAATATTGGAGGCAGATAATCGATTGACTTCCAGGGAGGATGGCAGAGTAGAAGGACTCTAAGCTTACCACATCCCATAGATATAACTAGATTGCCCACATCAATGTAAGTAATCTGAAAAATGACTGGCAGAACAGACTCTCTATAGCTAAATGTAGAGAAGAGGCATATCAAAGAAGGTAGGAAGGGCAGAGATGTAGTCAGAAACCAAATGGACCAATGGGACTGTTTGGAGGAGGGAGGGACACTGCAGGCCCAGAGAAGGGAGAAATGGACCCTCACACCAAGCACCCCAGGCACAGGGAACCTGCATGGGATAGATGATTACCCAAAATATTTGGCTTTGAAAACCATAGGGGCCTAATTTTATAAATTCTTACAGTCAGTGGGGCTTAACAACTGGAACTTTAAAATTCAACAGGCTTAGCTCTGGGACTGCCAGGAGGAGCCAAAGAGTATAAAAGCTGTGGTTTGAAAAACATCCAGGGGATACTGGAAGGAGATTTATTTGCTAAACTCAGAGTGTGTGCTGGAAAGCCAGGTATCTTGAGGAGACGTCTCCAGGAACAAAGGAGCTGCCTTGCACCATGTTCTTCCCCTGCCTCACAGCCTCGATGCACAGACATCTGCCAGAATCCACACTTAACTTACTAACCATGTGTTCCACTGCTGTATTCTCCTGCAGAACATGCCCCCTCCAGACAAGCCTCAGCTCTAGGTCTTCTCCTGCAGCAGACCCACACAAACCTAGGGAATACCACGACCCAACCCCACCCCAAGATCTCCTGTAGACGTGCCTCCTCCAATGTGCCCTTGGCCAGAGCTCATCCAACTCAGTGCCACAAGCCTGGCAGGGTACAAGCAGCCCCAACATGGGCCAGCACCACTTCAAAGCAACTCCTGCCCTAGGGAGAGGAGAAGATGACCACACACACCGTCCAACTGTGGCCCCACTAGTGGGCTGGGGCAGATATCTGGTTTGACTGAAGGCCCCACCCACCAATGAAAGCTACACAGGAGTCAACACAAGGAAAGTGTGCTGTGATTTGGAGCTACTGCATCTCTGCAAAAGCCTGATCTGACTCAGTGTAAGCCCAAGGCAGCCCCAGAGTGGCCACTAACACCACAGGGACCAAACCTGCCCACCATAGGCAAAGAGGCCAATGTAGACACTGGACTGAAAGCAAAAATGGCTTGGACACAAAAACAAGGCAAAAGTAACATGCATAGGAGATACCCCTGAAGCACCAGGTCCTGGTGAACAGGAGACTGCACTGCAGGGCACCCCAGGACTCTTCTTCATAAGGCCACTACTATCAAGAACAGGAAATGTAGCTGACTTTCTTAACACAGAGAAACAGACACTGAGAGTTAGACAAAATGAGGAGACAGAGGAATATGTCACAAATTAAAGAAGAGGACAAAATTGCAGCAATAGAGCTAAAAAAAATGGAGATAAGTAATATGCCTGATAGAGAATTCAAGGTAATGGTCATAAAGATACTCACTGGACTGGAGAAAGGAGTGGAGGACCTCAGTGAGACCCTCAATAAACAGACAGAAAACATAAAAAAGAACGAATCAAAGATGAAGAACTCAGTAAGTGAAATTAAAAATATACTAAAGGTGAAAAAACAGTAGACTAGAGGAAGCAGAAGAACAGATAATTGACCTGGAGGACAGAGTAATGGAAAGCAATCAAGCTGAATAGGAGAGACAAAAGAATAATAAAATAATGAAGGGAAATCTGTGACACCATAAGGCATAATAACATTTGCATTATAGGGATGCAAGAAGGAGAAGAGAGAGAAAAGGGGACAGAAAATCTATCTGAAGAAATAATAACTGAAAACTTCCCAAATGCAGGGATGAAACAGAAATCCAGATCCAGGAGGCACAGAGAGCAACCAAAAAGATCAACTCAAGGAGGTCCACAGCAAGACACATAGTAATTAAAATGGTAAAGAGTAGTGATAAAGAGAATTTTTAAAGCATCAAGAAAAAAAGAAAGCAGTTACATACAAGGAAAACCCCATAAGGCTATCAGCATATTTTTCAACAGAAACCTTCCAAGCCAGAAGAGAGTGGCATGATATTTTTAAAGCATTGAAAGAGAAAAATCTACAGCCAAGAATACTCTATCCAGCAAGGCTATCATTCAGAATAGAAGGAGAGATAAAGAGCATCCCAGACAAACAAAAACTAAAGGAGTTCATGACAACTAAATCAGCCCTGCAAGAAATATTGAAGGGGACAGTTTGAATGGAAAGGAGAGAAAAAGGACCAAGAAAAGTAGAAAGCAGAAAAGCAGTTAAATTAAGTATATCTATAAAAATCAGTCAAGGGATTCACAAAATAAAAGGATGTAGAATATGACACCATACACCTAAAACGTGGGGAGGAGATGGGTAAAGAATGGGTTCAAACTTAAGCGACGATCAATACAGACTGCCATATGCAGGTGTTGTATATAAACCTAATGGTAACCACAAATGAAAAATCAGTAATACATATGAAAAAATAAAGACAAAGAAATCTAAGTATATCATTAAAGAAAGCCAGAAAACCATGAGAGAAAAGAGTTAGAGAAGAAAAGAACACACAAGAACTACAAAAACAACCATAAAACAAGTTACAAAATGGCAATAAGTACATACCTAGCATTAATTACTTTCAATGTAAATAGTCTAAACACTCCAATCAAAAGACATAGGGTGACACAATGAATAAAAAAGCAAGACCGCACGTATTGAATCGAGCACTGGGTGTTATACGCAAACAATGAATCATGGAGCACTACATCAAAAACTAATGATGTAATGTATGGTGATTAACATAACATAATAAAATAAGATTTAAAAAAAAATGAAAAAGCAAGACCCACTACATGCTGCCTACAAGAAACTCATTTCAGACCTAAAGACACCAGCAGATTGAAAGTGAAGGGATGGAAAAACATTTATCATGCAAATGGAAGTGAAAAGATAGCTGGGTAATAATACTTATATCAGACAAAATAGACTTTAAAACAAAGACTTTAACAAGAGACAAAGAAGAACACTCTATAATTATAAAGGGAACAATCAAACAAGATGTAAAAATTATAAATATTTATGCAACCAACATAGAAGTACCTAAATACATAAAGCAACTACTAATGAACAAAGGATTTAATTGATAGTAATACAATAATAGTAGGGAACTTTAACACCCCACTTACATCAATGGACAGATCATCTAAACAGAAAATCAACAAGGAAACAATGGCTTTGAATGACACACTGAACCAAATGGATTTAACAGATATATTCAGAACATTCCATCCAAAAGCAGCAAAATACACATTATTTTCAAGTGCACATGGAACATTCCCCAGAGCAGATCATATGTTAGACCACAAAACAGGTCGCAACAAATCCAAAGGATTGAAGTCATATCATGCATCTTTTCTGAACCACAGTGCTATGAAACTAGAAATCAAACACAAGAAAAGATCTGGAAAGAGCACAAACACATGGAGGTTAAATAACATGCTACTAAACAAAGCATGAGTCAACTAAGAAATCAGAGGAAATCAAAAAATAAATGAAGACAAATGAAAATGAAAACAAAAGGTCCAAAATCTTTGGGATGCAACAAGAGCAGTTCCAAGAGGGAAGCTTATAGCAATATAGGCCTACCTCAGAAACAAGAAAAATCTCAAATAAATAACCTAACCTTACAACTAAAAGAGCTAGAAAAAAATATAATAACAACAAAAACCCAAAACCAGTAGAAGGAAGGAAATTGCAAAGATTACAATAGAAACAAACAAACAAAACAAAACAAACAAACAAAAAGACTAGATCAATGAAACCAAGAGCTGGTTCTTTGAAAAGATTAACAAAATTGGTAAACCTTAAGCCAGTGTCATCAAAAAAAAAGGGGGGGGGGGACTTAAACAAAATCAGAAATGAAAGAAGAGAAATAACAATTGACAATTGACACCACAGAAACACAAAGGATTGTAGGAGAATATTATGAAAAATTATATGCCAACCCAACTGGATAACCCAAAAGAAATGAATACATTCCTAGAAACATAAAATGTCCCAGTACTGAATTAGGAAGACATGCAAAATTTAAACAGACTGATTATCAGCAATGAAATTGAATAGGTAGTGAAAAAACTCCCAGCAAACAAAAGTCCAGGACCACATGGCTTCACAGGTGAATGCTGCCAAACATTTAAAGAAAAATTAATACCTATTCTTATCTAACTATTCCAAAAAATAGGAGGAGGAAAGAAACTTATGCATTTATTCTATGAGGACAGCATTACCCTGATACAAAAACTAGACAAAGACACTATAAAAAAAAAAAAAAAAAAGAAAAGAAAACCTAAAGGCCAATATCTCTCATAAACATAGATGAAAAAATCCTCAACCAAATATTGGCAAACCAAATCCAACAATACATTAAAAAAAAATAATTTGCTATGATCCAATGGGATTTATTCCTGGGATAAAAGAGTGGTCAATATTTACAAATAAGTCAGTGTGATACAGCACCTCAACAGAAGAAAAGATAAAAACCATAATCATTTCAATAGATGCAGAAAAAAGCATTTGACAAAGTAAAAAACCATTCATGATAAAAACCCTCCAGAATACATTTAGAGGGAACAAACCTCCACATAATAAAGGCCATCATGAAAAACCCACAGCTAACATCCTCAATGTTAAAAAACTGAGAGCTTTTCCACTAAGGTCAGGAACAAGACGGGGATGTCTACTCTTACCATTTTTAATCAACATAGTAATGGAAGTCCTAGCCACAGCAATCAAACAAGAAAAAGAAATAAAAAGCATCAAAATTGGAGAGGAAGAAGTCAAACTCTCACTATTTGCAAATGATGTGATACTGTATATAGAAAACCTGAATGACTCCATCAAAAAAATTGTTATAACTGATAAATGAATTCAGTAAAGTTACAGGATACAAAATCCATTGCATTTCTATATACCAATAATGAAGTAGCAGAAAGAGAAATTAAGAACAATCCCATTTACCATCACACCATAAAGTATAAAATATCTAGAAATAAAGTTAACCAAGGATAGAAATCTGTACTCTGAAAACTATAAAACACTGATGAAAGAAATTGAAGATGACACAACAAAATGGAAAAACATTCCATGCTCATAGATTGGAAGAACAAAATATTGTTAAAATATCTATACTAGCCAAAGAAATCTATACATTTAATTCAATCCTTATCAAATATCAACAGCATTTTTCAAAAAACTAGAGCAAATAATCCTGAAATTTGTATGGAACCACAAAGGACCCTGAATAGCCAAAGCAATCTTGAGAAAAAAGAACAATGCTAGAATTATCACAATCCCAGATTTCAAGTTGTTACTACAGAGCTGTAGTAATCACAACACTATTGTACTGGCACAAAAATAGACACACAGAACAAAGGAAGAAAATACAAATCCCAGAAATAAACTCACAATTATACGGTCAATTAATCTTCAACAAGGAGACAAAAATATGCAATGGGTAAAAGATAATGTTTTCAACAAATGGTGTTGGGAAAACTGGACAGCAATATACAAAAGAATGAAAGTGCATCACTTTCTTACACCACACACAAAAATAAATCCCAAGTAGATTAAGAGCCAAAATGTGAGATCTGAAACCATTAAAATGCTAGAAGAAAACAGAAGCAGAAATTTCTCTGACATCAGTCATAACAGATACGTCTCCTGAGGCAAGGGAAACTAAAGCAAAAATAAACTATTGGGATTGCATCAAAATAAAAAGCTTCTGCAGAGCAAAGGAAACAATCAATAAAACTAAAAGACAACCTACTGAATAAGAGAGGATATTTGCAAAGAAATATCTGATAAAGGGTTAATATCCAAAATATATAAAGAACTTACAGAAGTCAACACACACACAAAAAAATAATAATAATAATCCAATTAAAAATGGGCAGAAGACATGAACAGACATTTCTCCAAAGAAGACATGCAGATGACTAACAGACACATGAAAAAATGCTCAACATCACTTATCATCAAGGAAATACAAATCAAAACCACAATGGGATATCATCTCACACCTGTCAGAATGGCTAAATCAAAAACACAAGCGAAAACAAGTGTTGGCGAGGATGTGGATAAAAATGAATCCACATGCACTGTTGGTGGGAATGCAGACTGGTACAGCCAATGTGGAAAATAGTATGGATGTTCCTCAAAAAATTAAAAATAGAATTACTATATGATCTAGTAATTCTATTACTGGGTATTTACCCAAAGAATACAACAACAGTAATTTAAAAAGATATATGTACCCCTACGTTTATGGCAGCATCATTTACAATGGCCAGGATATGGAAGCAACCCAAGTTGCCTCCTGTGGCAGCAGATTAGTCACTGCAACTTGGGAGCCTTTTTTGGAGAGGCGGGAAGCTCACCCACGGAGCTTATTGTTTGTGGTGGTCTCCTGTGAACACAGCGAGCACTCGTCACAGAGGTTCAGGTTCATGTCCTCAAGTCACTTCCTTGTGGTCCGGATGATTGCACTCACCTAAAATCCATTTCTTCTGCTCCCCATGACAAAGAGTTCAATCTGCTAAACCAAGCTAAAGGAACAGGGCGTTGCCATTGCAAAGCAGCAAGCCTATGTCCCCTGGAAGCCAGTTCTCATCACGGGAGCTGTCGGAAAGCTTGTCCAGCTGCGTCCGGCAGGGTAGTTCATTACCGTCCCAGTGCCATAACCTGCCCTCGGGCATGCAGAGCCCTGGGCTCCCTGAAGGCTGCTCTGAGCGACTGCGGGGCTGCCACCCCCATGCTTTGTGGGAATTCCTGTGCTAAATGTGTCTGCTCACTTTTACTTGGTTAAAATTATTACCGTGCCAATAATTTGCTTTGTTTTGGGTGGTTCTTACTGGAAACATGCTTTGTATTTCGAATGAAGTAGTATTGTTTGAAGTACAACTTTTTTTTTAATATTTAAGTTCAGAAAATATTTTCCCTAGGAAGAGGTAAAGAGTAACTCCTGTTATCCAATCAGCCATTCAACATATACACAAACACACACATATACATAAAACAAAGGTTCCACACCAATATGTTGATAGAGGTTAACATCTCGGTTTGGAGATGAAGTACAATTGTAGTGTGGGATTGTCATTGTTTGCATTTTCCAAATATCTACAGGAAATATGAAAATGGTGTTTTCCTACAAAGTTCATTGCAGAAAAAATAAAAACGAACAAAGAAGCAAAAAATATTAAATGATAATAATCATTTATAACCATCCTCTAGATATTCATTTTTTCAGGTTCTAATATGACTGTACCATGTATATTTTACCTACTTCCCTTACTTTGGCATTGTGCTAAACATATATGCACTTTTATGTGTAAGGATTCACAACATTCTTTTTAAATTCTTGCATAGGATCCCACTATATGGATGTATAGTAATAGATTTAGTAAATCCCTCTGTTTCAGTATTATAAGCAACACTGCCCCAATAGCTGTGAATATAGATTTGGTTTTTCCTTTCGTTTTTTTTTTTATTTGAGTATAGTTGACACAGGATGTTATGTTAGTTTCAGGTACACAACATACTGATTTGACAATGCATTACTCTATGCCTACCACAAGTATAGCTGCCGTCTGTCCCCAGGCACCGCTCTTACGATACCATTCACTATATTCCTTTATTCCCATGACTCATTCCTTCCGCACCTGGAAGCCTGTACTTCCCACTCCCCTTCTCCCATTTTTCCCAACCCCCCATTCCCTCCCCTCTAGCAACCGTCAATTTGTTATCTATATTTATAGGTCTGACTCTGCTTTTTGTTTATTTGGGTTTTTTTCCCTACATTCCACTAGTGAGTGGAATCATACGGTATTTGTCGTTCCCGGTCTGACTGATACCCTCCAGGTCCATCCGTGCTGGCTCAGATGACACAAGCTCAGCCTTTTTATGGCTGCGCAATATTCTATTGCATGGAATCTCTTCCTTATCCATTCATCTATTGATTAACACTTAGGTTACTTCCATGCCTTGTTTATTGTAAATAATGCTGCAGTAAACATCGGGGTGCAAGTATCTTCAAATTAGCATTTTCATTTTCTTTCTAAACACCCAAAAGTAGAATTATTGGATCATTTGGTATCTCTATTTTTTTTAAGATTTTATTTTCTTAAGAAATCTCTGCACCCAACATGTGGCTCGAAATTACAACCCTGAGATAAAGTCTCATGCTCCTCCTACTGAGCTAACCAGGCTCCCCTGGTATTTCTGTTTTTAATTTTTTGAGGAACCTCCATACTTATTTCCACAATGTCTACATTAATTTATATTCCCACCAACAGTGTACAAAGGTTTCTTTTTCTCCATATCATCATCAACACTTGTTATTTCTTGTCTTTTTTTATTTTAGCCATTCTAACAGGTATAAAGTGGTATCTTGTGGTTTTGATTTACTTTTCCCTGATAATGAATGACGTTGAGCATCTTTTTTGTATCCCTTCTTTGGAAAAATGCCTATTCAGGTCCTCTGCCCATTTTTTTAATTTGATTGTTTATTTGGTTTGGTGTTGAGTTGTATAAGCTCTTTATGTATTTTAGATATTAACCCCTTATTAGATATGTCATTTGGAAATATCTCTCCCCATTCAGTAGGCTGTCTTTTTGTTTTGTTGATCATTTCCCTTTCCCTTGCTATGCAAATACTTTATATTTTGATGTAGTCCCAATAGTTTATTTTTGCTTTTGTTTCCTTTGCCTTAAGAGACAGATCTAGAAGAATGTCACTATGGCTAATGTCAGAGAAATCACTGCCTGTGTTTTCTTCTACAATTTTTATGGTTTCAGGTCTCACATCTAGGTCTTTAATCCATTCGGAATTTATTTTTGCTCATGGTGTAAGACAGTAGTCCACTTTCATTCTTTTACACATAGCTGCACAGCTTTCCCAGCATCATTTATTGAAGGAACTGTCTTTTCCCCCATCATATAGTCTTGTCTCTTTTGCTGAAGATTACTTGACCATGTAAGAGTTTTTAAGATGAATGGATGTTGAATTTTGTCAAATGTTTTTTCTACATCTATTGAAATGATCATATGATTTTTATCCTTTGTTTTGTTGATGTGGTATATGACATTGTTTGATTTGCAAATATTGAACCATCCATGCATCCCCAGAATAAATCCCATTTGATGAGAGTGAATCGTCTTTTTAATGTGTTTTTATAGGCATTTTTGTAATATTTTGTTGAGGATTTTGCATCTGTTTTAATCAGGGATATTGATCTGTGGGTTTTTTTTTTTTTTTTTTTTCTTTCCTTGTGGTGTCCTTATCTAGTTTTGGTATCAGGGTAATAGATGGCCTCATAGAATGTATCTGGTAGCTTTCCTCCCTCTTCTGTTTTTTGGAATTGTTTAAGAATAGGTATTGATACTTCCTTAAATGTTGGGTAGAATTCACCTGTGAATCCATCTGATGTGGAATTTTATTTTTTGGTTGTCTTTTGATTACTGATTCATTTTGTTATTTGTAATTAGTCTGCTCAGATTTTCTATTTCTTTCTGGTTCAGTTTTGGAAGATTGTATGTTTCCAGGACTTTATACATTTCTTCTAGATATGTACATTTGTACATATTTGTTGGTACATATCTTCTGCAGCAGTCTCTTATAATTCAGTGTATTTCTGTGGTGTCTATTATTACTTCTCTCTCATTTCTGATTTTATTTATTAGCATCTTTTCTCTTTTTTTCTGGACTGGTGCTCATCACAAGTGCACTCCTTCATCCCCATCACCTATTTAACCCATCCCCCCACGCACATCTCTTCTGATAACCATCAGTTTGTTCTCTGTAGTGAAGAGCCTGTTTCTTGGTTTGCCTCTCTCTCTTTATATTTCCCTATGCTTGTTTTGTTTCTTAAATTCCACATATAAGTGAAGTCATATTGTATTTGTCTTTCTCTGGCTGACTTATTTCACTTAGCATTTTACTCTCTAGCTCCATTCATGTTATTGTAAATGGCAAGATTTCATTCATTTGTATGGGTGAGTAATATTCCACTATATATACACCACTTCTTCTTTATCTATTCATCAGTCAATGGACATTTGGGCTCTTTCCATAATTTGGCTACGGTAGATAGTGCTGCTATAAACACTGGGGTGCATCCCTTCACTTTCAGTTTGTATGTGTCCTTAGGTTTGAGTTGATTTTCTTGTAGGCAGCATGTTTATGGGTCTTGTCTCTGCCTCCATTCTGACTTCTGTTTGTGTCTTTGTTTGAAGCTTTTAGGACATTCACACTTAAAATAATTATTGACTGGTATGTACTTATTGCAGTTTTGTTATTTTCTAGTTTTCGTAGTTCTTCCTTACTTTCTTCTTCTCTTTCTTTCCTTGTGATTGATGAGTTTCTATAGTGTTATGTTTGGCTTTCTTTCTATTTATTGTGTATCTCTCAGAGGGTTTCTCAGGGTTTTATATATATATATATATGAGGTTAATATATAGCATCCTAAGTAAATAGCAGTCTATATTAATTTGCTGGTTATTTAAGTTCAAACACATTCCTTAAAAAAAAAATTCTTTCCTTTTCTTAACCCCCTTCTCTTCTTTTTTCCTTTTACCCCCTCCTCCACTTTTTATGTATATGTTGTCATATTTTACCTCTTTTTGTTCATAATTTTCTTATGTCTACTTATGGTCATTTCTTTTCCACTTAAAGAAATCCCTTTAACATTTCTTGTAAGGTTCATTTAGTGGTGATAAACCCCCTTATCTTTTTTCTGGGAAACTCTTTATCTCTTCTTCAAATTTGAATAATAACCTTGCCAGGTAGGGTCTTGGTTGTAGGTTTTTTTCCCTTTCAGGACTGTGAATACATTGTGCCACTCTCTGCTAGCCTGCAAAGTTTCTGCTGAGAAATCAGCTGATAGCTTTATAGATTTTTCCCTTGTAGGTAATTTTATGTTTTCTTTCTTACTGCTTTTAAGATTCTTTCCTTGTCTTTAACCTTTGACGTTTTAATTATCATGTGTCATGATGTGGACCTCTTTGGGTTCATCTTGTTTAGAACTCTGTGCTTCTCAGACTTAGATGTGTAGTTCCCTCCCTAGGTTAGGGACGTTTTCAGTTATTATTTCTTCAAATAAGTTTTCTACAACTTTCGCTGTCTCTCTCTCTCCTTCTCCTGGGACCCCTATAATGTGAATGTTTCTTCACTTCATGATTTTTTTTTTTTTTTGCTATTTATTTTTTTTAATTTTTTATTGTTATGTTAATCCCCATACATTACATCATTAGTTTTAGATATAGTGTTCCATGATTCATTGTTTGTGCATAACACCCAGTGCTCCATGCAGAACGTGCCCTCCTCAATACCCATCACCAGGCTAACCCATCCTCCCAACCCCCTCCCCTCTAGAACCCTCAGTTTGTTTTTCAGAGTCCATCGTCTCTCATGGTTCTTCTCCCCCTCCGATTTCCCCCCCTTCATTCTTCCCCTCCTGCTACATTCTTCTTCTTCTTTTTTTCTTTCTTAACATATATTGCATTATTTGTTTCAGAGGTACAGATCTGAGATTCAACAGTCTTGCACAATTCACAGCGCTTACCAGAACACATACCCTCCCCAGTGTCCATCACCCAGTCACCCCATCCCTCCCACCCCACCCCCCACTCCAGCAACCCTCAGTTTGTTTCCTGAGATTAAGAATTCCTCATATCAGTGAGGTCATATGATACATGTCTTTCTCTGTTTGACTTATTTCGCTCAGCATAATACCCTCCAGTTCCATCCACGTCGTTGCAAATGGCAAGATCTCATTCCTTTTGATGGCTGCATAATATTCCATTGTATATATATACCACCTCTTCTTTATCCATTCATCTGTTGATGGACATCTTGGCTCTTTCCACAGTTTGGCTATTGTGGACATTCCTGCTATAAACATCGGGGTGCATGTAGCCTTTCGGGTCCCTACTTTTGTATCTTTGGGGTAAATACCCAGGAGTGCAATTGCTGGATCATATGGTAGCTCTATTTTCAACTTTTTGAGGAACCTCCATACTGTTTTCCAGAGTGGCTGCACCAGCTTGCATTCCCACCAACAGTGTAGGAGGGTTCCCCTTTCTCCGCATCCCCGCCAACATCTGTCATTTCCTGACTTGTTAATTTTAGCCATTCTGACTGGTGTGAGGTGGTATCTCATTGAGGTTTTGATTTGGATTTCCCTGATGCCGAGCGATATTGAACACTTTTTCATGTGTCTGTTGGCCATTTGGATGTCTTCTTTGGAAAAATGTCTGTTCATGTCTTCTGCCCATTTCTTGATTGGATTCTTTGTTCTTTTGGTGTTGAGTTTGATGAGTTCTTTATAGATTTTGGATACTAGCCCTTTATCTGATATGTCATTTGCAAATATCTTCTCCCATTCTGTCAGTTGTCTTTTGGTTTTGTTGACTGTTTCATTTGCTTTGCAAAACCTTTTTATCTTGATGAAGTCCCAATAGTTCATTTTTGCCCTTGCTTCCCTTGCCTTTGGCGATGTTTCTAGGAAGAAGTTGCTGCGGCTGAGGTCGAAGAGGTTGCTGCCTGTGTTCTCCTTTAGGATTTTGATGGACTCCTGTCTCACATTGAGGTCTTTCAACCATTTGGAGTCTATTTTTGTGTATGGTGTAAGGAAATGGTCCAGTTTCATTCTTCTGCATGTGGCTGTCCAATTTTCCCAACACCATTTGTTGAAGAGACTGTCTTTTTTCCATTGGACATTCTTTCCTGCTTTGTCAAAGATTAGTTGACCATAGAGTTGAGGGTCCATTTCTGGGCTCTCTATTCTGTTCCATTGATCTATGTGCCTGTTTTTGTGCCAGTACCATACTGTCTTGATGATGACAGCTTTGTAGTAGAGCTGGAAGTCCGGAATTGTGATGCCGCCAGCTTTGCTTTTCTTTTTCAACATTCCTCTGGCTATGCGGGGTCTTTTCTGGTTCCATACAAATTTTAGGATTATTTGTTCCATTTCTATGAAGAAAGTGGATGGTATTTTGATGGGGATTGCATTGAATGTGTAGATTGCTCTAGGTAGGATTGACATCTTCACAATATTTGTTCTTCCAATCCATGAGCATGGAACATTTTTCCATTTCTTTGTGTCTTCCTCAATTTCTTTCATGAGTATTTTGTAGTTTTCTGAGTACAGATCCTTTGCCTCTTTGGTTAGATTTATTCCTAGGTATCTTATGGTTTTGGGTGCAATTGTAAATGGGATCGACTCCTTAATTTCTCTTTCTTCTGACTTGTTGTTGGTGTATAGGAATGCCACTGACTTCTGTGCATTGATTTTATATCCTGCCACTTGACTGAATTCCTGTATGAGTTCTAGCAGTTTTGGGGTGGAGTCTTTGGGATTTTCCACATAAAGTATCATATCATCTGCAAAGAGTGAGAGTTTGACTTCTTCCTTGCCAATTTGGATGCCTTTGATTTCTTTTTGTTGTCTGATTGCTGTGGCTAGGACTTCCAATACTATGTTGAATAGCAGTGGTGATAGTGGGCATCCCTGCCGCGTTCCTGACCTTAGGGGGAAAGCTCTCAGTTTTTCCCCATTGAGAATGATATTCGCTGTAGGTTTTTCATAGATGGCTTTTATGATATTGAGGTATGTACCCTCTATGCCTATACTCTGAAGAGTTTTGATCAAGAAAGGATGCTGTACTTTGTCAAATGCTTTTTCTGCATCTATTGAGAGGATCATATGATTCTTGTTCTTTCTTTTGTTAATGTATTGTATCACGTTGATTGATTTGCGGATGTTGAACCAACCTTGCAGCCCAGGGATAAATCCGACTTGGTCATGGTGAATAATCCTTTTAATGTACTGTTGGATCCTATTGGCTAGTATTTTGGGGAGAATTTTTGCATCCATGTTCATCAGGGATATTGGTCTGTAATTCTCCTTTTTGATGGGGTCTTTGTCTGGTTTTGGGATCAAGGTAATGCTGGCCTCATAAAATGAGTTTGGAAGTTTTCCTTCTATTTCTATTTTTTGGAACAGTTTCAGAAGGATAGGTATTTATTCTTCTTGAAATGTTTGGTAGAATTACCCTGGGAAGCCATCTGGCCCTGGGCTTTTGTGTTTTGGGAGATTTTTGATGACTGCTTCTATTTCCTTAGTGGTTATACGTCTGTTCAGGTTTTCTATTTCTTCCTGGTTCAGTTTTGGTAGTTGATACATCTCTAGGAATGCATCCATTACTTCCAGGTTATCTAATTTGCTGGCATAGAGTTGCTCATAATATGTTCTTATAATTGTTTGTATTTCTTTGGTGTTGGTTGTGATTTCTCCTCTTTCATTCATGATTTTGTTGATTTGGGTCATTTCTCTTTTCTTTTTGATAAGTCTGGCCAGGGGCTTATCAATCTTGTTAATTCTTTCAAAGAACCAGCTCCTAGTTTCGTTGATCTGTTCTACTGTTCTTTTGGTTTCTATTTCATTGATTTCTGCTCTGATCTTTATTATTTCTCTTCTTCTGCTGGGTTTAGGCTTTATTTGCTGTTCTTTCTCCAGCTCCTTTAGGTGTAGGGTTAGGTTGTGTACTTGAGACCTTTCTTGTTTCTTGAGAAAGGCTTGTATTGCTATATACTTTCCTCTTAGGACTGCCTTTGCTGTATCCCAAAGATTTTGAATAGTTGTGTTTTCATTTTCATTGGTTTCCATGAATTTTTTTAATTCTTCTTGAATTTCCTGGTTGACCCATTCATTCTTCAGTAGGATGCTCTTTAGCCTCCATGTATTTGAGTTCTTTCCGACTTTCTTCTTGTGATTGAGTTCTAGTTTCAAAGCATTATGGTCTGAAAATAGGCAGGGGATGATCCCAATCTTCTGGTACCGGTTGAGACCTGATTTATGACCTAGGATGTGATCTATTCTGGAGAATGTTCCATGGGCACTAGAGAAGAACATGTATTCCGTTGCTTTGGGATGGAATGTTCTGAATATGTCTGTGAAGTCCATTTGGTCCAGTGTGTCATTTAAAGTCTTTATTTCCTTGTTGATCTTTTGCTTAGACGATCTGTCCATTTCAGTGAGGGGGGTGTTAAAGTCCCCCACTATTATTGTATTGTTGTCGATGTGTTTCTTTGCTTTTGTTATTAATTGCCTTATATAATTGGCTGCTCCCATGTTAGGGGCATAGATATTTACAATTGTTAGATCTTCTTGTTGGATAGACCCTTTAAGTAGGATATAGTGTCCTTCCTCATCTCTTATTACAGTCTTTGGTTTAAAATCTAATTTGTCTGATATAAGGATTGCCACCCCAGCTTTCTTTTGGTGTCCATTAGCATGGTAAATGGTTTTCCACCCCCTCACTTTCAATCTGGGGGTGTCTTTGGGTCTAAAATGAGTCTCTTGCAGACAGCATATCGATGGGTCTTGTTTTTTAATCCAATCTGATAGCCTGTGTCTTTTGATTGGGGCATTTAGCCCATTTACATTCAGGGTAACTATTGAAAGATAGGAATTCAGTGCCATTGTATTGCCTGTAAAGTGACTGTTACTGTATATTGTTTGTGTTCCTTTCTGGTCTATGTTGCTTTTAGGCTCTCTCTTTGCTTAGAGGACCCCTTTCAATATTTCTTGTAGGGCTGGTTTCGTGTTTGCAAATTCCTTTAGTTTTTGTTTGTCCTGGAAGCTTTTTATCTCTCCTTCAATTTTCAATGACAGCCTAGCTGGATATAGTATTCTTGGCTGCATATTTTTCTCATTTAGTGCTCTGAATATGTCCTGCCAGTCCTTTCTGGCCTGCCAGGTCTCTGTGGATAAGTCTGTTGCCAATCTAATGTTTCTACCATTGTAGGTTACATATCTCTTCTCCCGAGCTGCTTTCAGGATTTTCTCTTTGTCTCTGAGACTCGTAAGTTTTACTATTAGATGTCGGGGTGTTGACCTATTTTTATTGATTTTGAGAGGGGTTCTCTGTGCTTCCTGGATTTTGATGCCTGTTTCCTTCCCCAAATTAGGGAAGTTCTCTGCTATAATTTGCTCCATTATACCTTCTGCCCCTCCCTCTCTTTCTTCTTCTTCTGGGATCCCAATTATTCTAATGTTGTTTCGTCTTATGGTATCGTTTATCTCTTGAATTCTGCCCTCGTGATCCAGTAGTTGTTTCTCTCTCTTTTTCTCAGCTTCTTTATTTTCCATCATTTGGTCTTCTATCTCACTGATTCTTTCTTCTGCCTCATTTATCCTAGCAGTTAGTGTCCCCATATTTGATTGCACCTCATTGATAGCCTTTTTGATTTCTACTTGGTTATATTTTAGTTCTTTTACTTCTCCAGAAAGGGTTTCTCTAATAACTTCCATGTTTTTTTCAAGCCCAGCTAGTATCTTTAAAGTGATGATTCTGAACTCTAGATCCGACATCGTACTAATGTCCGTATTGAGTAGGTCCCTGGCAGTCGGTACTACCTCTTGTTCTTTTTGTTGAGGTGATTTTTTCCATCTTGTCATTTTGTGCAGAGGAGAATAGATTAATGAGAGAACAAAATGCTAGCAGGGTAACAACGTCCCCAGAAAATATACTCTAAACAAATCAGAAAAGACCTGAAGCAGTGGGAAAAGAAAGGGAAAGAGAGAAAAAAGAAAAGGAAAGAAAAAAAGAAAAAAGAAAAAGATAGAGATAAAAACAAACAAAAGCAGAACAAAACAAAACAAAACAAAAACAGAATGTGATCCAATATGATCAGGCTGGATTATAGATCAGTGCCACACACTAGATTTTGGGTGTATTTTGGTTTGTTAAAAGAAAGTCCCTCCCAAAATTTTTAAGAAAGAAAAACTTATATATGTACAAAAATAAGGGTTGATATGATGAAGGGATGGAATATGACTGTAAAGATGGAAATTATAAAAAATTTTAAAAAAGGATTTGATAAGTTGTTTGAAAAAAGAAAGAAGAGGATTAAAAAAAAGAAGAAGAAAGAAAAAAGGGAGAGATTGTGATCAGGCAGGGGAGTAGAAAAAAACCATACACTAGAGATTTAGAGTATATTTTGATCTGTTAGAAGAAACTATCTCAAGATTTTAAAGAGAGAACAACTTATATATATATGCCAAAAATACGGGTAACTACTATGAAGGGATAGAATATGACTTTAAAAATGAAAAATAAAAATGTTTTTTTTTAAAAAAGGGATTGATAAGATGTTGGTTGAAAAAGGGAAAAAGAAAAATTCAAAAAAAAAAAGAAAAAAGGAAAAAAGAAAAAAAGACAGTTAAAAAAAATAATTAACTTTGAAAGACTAAAGAATCATGGTAAAAAAGCCATGAATTCTATGTGCAGTGTTCCCCTAGCGCTGGAGTTCTGCCGTTCTCAGTGATCGGTAAACTTGGTCTTGGCTGGCTGTTCTCGCTGATCTTCTGGGGGAGGGGCCTGTTGCCGTGGTTCCCAAATGTCTTTGCCGGAGGCGGAATTGCCCCGCCCTTGCCGGTCCGGGCTAAGTAATCTGCTCGGGTTTGCTCTCCGGAGCTTTTGTTCCCTGCGAGCTTTCCGTACAGCTTTGGAGGCGGAGAGTGAAAACGGCGGCCTCCCAGTCTCCGCCCCGGAGGAGCCGAGAACTCGGGGTCCCGCTCCTCAGCGAGCCCCCAGAGAAAAGCAGTCAGTCACTCCCGTCTCCCCGGTCTCCGGCCACACTCCGCGCTCACCCGGCCTGTGACCGCGCCTTTCTATCTGGCACCCGACCCCGGGTGGAGTCTCCAAACCCAGCAGATCCCCGCGGTGCGCTCCCGCACCTCTCCTCCCGGGGGAAGAAGGTGAGTCTCCCCGGATCTGCCGCTTGTGGGGTCCCTGCTGGAGGAGCAGTGGCCCGACTGTGCCGCGGATCACGGTCTATGACAACCCCGAGCTGAGAGCCCGCGCCTGGGCTCCGTCTCTGCAGCCGGCTTCCCCGCTCCGATCCCTGGGAGCTCTGCCGCACTCAGGCACCCCCGGTCTTTCTGTGACCCCGAGGGTCCTGAGACCACACTGTCCCACGAGGGTTCCACCCCCTGCTTAGCCACTGGAGCGACGTCCCTCAGCGGAGCCGACTTCTAAAAGTTCCGATTTTGTGCCCCGCGGCTCTATCACTTGCCAGAAGCGGCCGACGGAGGCCCCTCCCCTGCCGTCTATCCTCCCGAATATCGCCTCGGATTCACTTCTCCGCACGTCCTACCTTCCAGAAAGTGGTCGCTTTTCTGTTCAGAGAGTTGTTGCTCTTCTTTTCTTCGATCTCCTGTTGAGTCTGTAGGTGTTCAGAATGGTTTGATCCCTATCCAGCTGAATTCCTGAGAGGAGACGAAATCCAGGTCTCCTACTCCTCCGCCATCTTGCTCCGCCCCTTTTCCTCACTTCATGATTTTTTAAGAGATCTCTTAATCTGTTATTTTTTAAAATTGTTTTCTCTTTTTGCTGTTCAGTTTGTGTGCCTTCCATTACCCCATCTTCTAGATCACTGATCTGTTTTTCTGCATCCTCTCATCTACTGCTGATTCCCTCTAGCATGTTTTTATTTCAGTTACTGTATTCAACTCTTGTTTGTTCTGTTTTATGTTTCCTATCTCTTTATTGAAGGTCTCACTGAGTATTTCCACTCAGCCCAGTGGGTATCTATGATCATTATTTAAATTCTTTATCAGGCATATTGCTTATCTCCACTTTATATAGTTCTTTTCTGAGGATTTTCCTTCTTCTTTCTTTTGGAGAATATTCCTCTCTCTCCCCATTTTGCTTGGCTTTCTGTGTTTCTTTCTATGGATTAGGCAAAACAGCTACTTCTAAACTTGAAGGAATGGTCTTGTATATGGTTATCCCCTGTTAGACTGTGTGTGCTTGGTGACTTTTGCTGGCTGGCTAGAGCTGTAGCTCTATTTTTTAGTTGTTCTTTTAAGCTACAGTTTTAAGCCACCTGTGTGGCTCATTTGGTTAAGCCTCTGCCTTCAGCTCAGATCATGATCTCAGGGTCCTGGGATCAAGCCCTGCCTCAGGCTCCCTGCTCAATGGGGAGTCTGCTTCTCCCTCTCCCTCTGCCACTCCCCCCCACTTGCACTCTCTCTCTGTGTCAAATAAATAAATAATTTTTTTTAAAAAAAAGAGAGGTAGAGAAAGAAGGAAAAGAAGAAGGAGAAGAAAAAAGAACAAAAAGAAAAAAGGAACAAAACAAAATCAAAAAGAACAAAAATTAAAAAAAACAAAAACAAAAAGCAGCTTATCTTCTGTGGTCCAGCACAACTGGGGCTAGTGTGGGCTTGTGGACCCTGGGTTCAGTGAGGTCGCATGCTCACTGTGATGACTGGACCTGCCAGCTATGGCATCTGGACCCTGTTCCAATCTTTTAAGGTGGAGGGGGAGAGTGTCCCTACAGCCCCTTGGCCCTTTTAAACTGCAGCTTTTTTTCTGTTCACCAGCATGACTAGGGCTGGTGTGGGCTTATGGACCCTGAGCTCACTTAGGTCACAGGCTCACTCTTGGTTACAAAATTGCTGTGATGATCAGGTTGTGGCATTTGGACCCTGCTCTGATCTGCACTTTCAATGGGGAGTGGGAGCATAAACCATCTTGCTCTCTAGTCCCTCTGACTGAGAGTGAGTTCCAGAAGTTCTTCTGCCATTTGGTGGAGTTCTAGGGCTGGCTCTTTTCTATGCTGGTTGCTCTTTTAAAAGTCAGCTTTTTTTTTCCTGTGCCCAAGAAAGAGGGATCTGGTGCCAGCCCTCAGTATTGTCCCTCCCCACTGCAATTCAGGGGGTGGACATCCCTTTCATTGCCATGGCTCTGTCTCTCCTGATGTTTTCTTTTGCTGTTCTCCATATCTTTCATTGTTGAGAATCTGTTCAGTCAACCCTCAGTTCTTCTTCAGGAGGAATTGTTTTATTAATAGGTGTAATTTGGTGTGTTCTGTGGAGGAGATGAGTTCAGGGTCTTCCTACAGTGCCATCTTGGACCAGAACTCCTGAATATACATCCTAACACACTTGTGAACCTAACTCCTTCAACAAATTCTTTGGAGAGGAGTTAAGGGATATATATATATATATATATATATATATATATATATATATATATAATATTCCAACTAATAAACATATATATACATACTCATATATGCCCCCACATACCCCCACACAGACATACACTTTAGGATTTTGATTTATATTATCAGATCATAAAAATAATAAATTTAAAATAAGTATAAATGGTGATTTAATCTTCATTTCTTTAATTATAAATAAAATTGGACATTTTTTATATCCATCTTACAATTTATTTCTTCTGTAAGTTGTTTGTGTTTTGTACCTCTTGTACCTACTCAAGTTGGAGTATTAATCATTTCACCCAGACATATAAAATGTTAACACTGTCATATGCACTGCCCATGTTTCATTATCCTGTCCTTCCCAGAGGGGCAAGCCCACACTTGAGGTCCCTCCCACAGCCACAGCTGTGTCACCCACTGTGGGAGGGTCAGGAAGCAGGACGAACCACCCTGCACTGGCCCAGGGCTCACTTGGCCTGAGTCGTAAAAGCAGCTGGGGCAGAACTGAAAGGAGGGCAGGGCTCACCTGCTTTATCTGAGCTTGAACTTCCTTCCTCTGCCCATATCTCTGTCATGGCCCGTACCACATAAAGGGTCCAACTGTCACAAGGATGTGTGCACTCATGTTGGACCGGCCTCCTGTCCCAGTGCCAGATTCGGTGAGTGCTTTTTGGAAGTGTGCAGATTTCTCTTGATATACTCTAAAGCTATTCTGGGCTTGTGACTCTTACTATATTTAAAAAGCCTAAACACTGGTGAAATTTTATGAAGGAATATCCTAATGGAGTGAGAAGTGAGTATTTTAACTTTTGTTTTCTTATATTGAATCAAAGTAGTCAATAAAGAAGTAGAATTTTCTGCCTGCTCTTTTAGATACTCATATATTAAAGGCAATGAACAAAAAGAGGTCACTCTAGGTCAAAGGAAAGAGATCTATTCATTTTGGAAACATTCATGACAAATAAGTCTAGATGCTGACAAAAATATGAGAAGGCCAGAAAGAATGTAAGTTTGGGATAGTTCACTTAAAATGTCTCAGATAATTAAACTGTCACAAATAACAATACACATAACATTTAGAATGTAACTCTCAACAGTAATAATTCCCTATTGTTAACTTTTTTTAAACTCTATATAGTTTTGTTGACTATTTGGAAAAGTTCCTGTATCCAGAATATCTGGACTTGAATTATGATTGATCACACTCAGCACTTTGACGTTAGACCCTTTATCTTATTTTAAAATATCTGACAAGATAATCTCAACAGTCCCTGGCTCCTGCTAAGCACTTAATATTATGGGGACAAAGTAGTAAGTGCCATGTGTACTGTCTTATTTAAATCCTCACAGTAATTCTAAGGAATAAATAAGCTTATGATGTCCATTCTGTGGACACACCAGGTGAGTCACCCCCTACCTCAGTCAATGACAGGCCTGTGCCCTCACTGGGAGCAAGACCCTGAATCCAGGCCCCCGCCATCAGTCTGGTCCAAGCACCCTAACTCCACAGGCAGTATTCCACCTCATCCCATGCACCCTTGCTCTGCCCACCTGTCCTTCCTCTACTTGCTGGTGATACTTGCTTTTCACAGAGGAGACCATGCAGCCTTGTATTCTGGGCTTCGGCTCACACTGTTCCTCTACTCTGAACTCCTTGTTACCATATACCTTCTACCTGATAATCCATCCGCCTGATGCTTCATCTGAAAATTCTTCAAGACTACTGCTTCAGTTCCCTTATCTTATAGCAGGGGAACACCCCTCATGCTACGGTACAGAAGAGTAGATAGAATATGGCTTGCTCTTGGGGCAGAGTGGCACTCACTATGTAGTATTTAAATTAAATCATTTGATCATTTAAATATTTAATGATTTAAATTATATTATTTGAATGGTTAAATATTCTAGAAAAATATTAGGTAGTTTAAGAAAAATCATTATATATACAATGGAATATTATTCAGCCATGAGACACCTCCCTGGGCAAACACACACCTCCAGCCAGATGAGGCCAGCAGACACAGTGGTTGACAACTCCTGAGGACATGTTAACTAGGAGATTATTTAGTGCTGACAATGAGTAGCCGGGGCATTAGGGGTACTTAACACATTCTAATATAAGGTCACGCTGATGTAGGGAAATGTTGGGGTTCAGAGCCGACGGCTAAGAAAGAATTCTTGAGGTGTCTTTGGTGCAAGAAGTGGTTTTATTAAAGCATGAGGATAGGGCCTGTGGGCAGAAAGAGCTGCGATGGGGTTGTGACAAGTGACTGATTATACACTTTCAAGTTGGGAGGGGGTTAGGGACAGCGAAAGCCTCTAAGGAATTTGGAAATAAGGTTCCCAGGATCTTGAGGGGCTGGCTATTGTTAGGAAAAGGTCATTTACTACTACCCAGTAAATCAGTCATGAGACTGTTCAGATGTATATCGGTGGGCCATATGCTTGGGGGATGACTGCCAATGTGTATCCTGGGAGGTAGAAATAAAGGAATTTGTATATGTTAAAGTAGACCTACAGGATCCTGGGGGTCAGACTAAGATCGCCTCTTGCCCTTAGCAAAGTGTCCACATCGAGGCAGCTGAGCTCCCAGAGGAAGGTCTCTCTGCCTGTTTCAAGGACTTGTCAGTGGGCTGTAGGCAGGAAGGAAATTTAATTTTTTCTTTTGCCTTTGTTTCCCACATCAACGCTGCATGGCACTGTAACCTGAGAAGGCCTGGAGCAGAATGCAGGGAAAGGAAGGAGAGAGATCTCCACAGGAAAAGTTGCTTATAAAATTCAAGTGAGTATCAGCAGAAATACTGCATTCATAAGCTTTGGCAATAGGGGTTTTTATACCATTGCCCTAGGAAGCTTACATTGAACAAAGTACAAAATGGCCAACAGATCTAGGTCTAAATAAGCAATGTTAAAATTTAAACACAAGTTAGCATGACAAATGTTCTCCATTTTCCCTTTAAGACATGATCCTTCGCATTGATTGGATAAGCTAGTTGGTCTCCCCTCGCGCATGGGCGCAGCTGTATCTGTGGCACTAGCACGATGCTTCGGAAGAGTTCACTCCTTGTTACCAGGAGATCCGTTGAACATGTATGGGATGTTATGGAAAAGATGCTTGATTCTGGTACAATTCCAGTAGGGTGGGTCCCCACCCTGATGAGGAAGCAGAAGGCAAGCTGAGGACAAAGCACAAGCTGACACCCCGCAGGTGGGGATGTGTGTGACATTCCTCAGGCACTCCTGGTTGAGCTAAAACTAAGGGAAGGAAAAACAAATGGTTACAGTCCTGCAGGACAGGAGTCTCCTTCACTTTACAAATGTCTTAGTGATTTACAAGAAAAAAACATTCTTATCAAGAGCCTAACTTCCAGAGACCGATAGACTCAATTTCCTAGAGCCCTAGTATCACCCACCCATCCATAGTGATTTGGGAAACAAAGGTAGAGGGGAATGTAAATAAAATAAAAAATCCTTTTAACTTATAACCCATTGACAAGTCCTTCAAACAGGCAGAGTGACATTCCCCTAGAGACTTAACTGCCTAGATTCTGACACTTTGCTAAGGGCAAGAGGCAATTTTAGCCTTACCCGCAGGATCCTGTAAGTCTAATTTAACATATACAAATTCCTTTGAAAACTTCCTCTAGCTCTATCCCCCCACACCCCAAGATACATATTGGCAATCATCCCCCAAGTATATGACTCACCGATATATATCTGAAAGATCTCATTGAGTAAGGGACAAACTGGGCTAGGTAGGGAGAGATAGGTAGGGAGCTAAGGGATCAGGCTCACAGAAATCCCCAAAATGCAGTCTCTGGACTGCAGAGATAAAGGAAACCAGAGATAAAGGAACAAACCAGACCACCGTGCCCTGAGTGTCAGAGATGGGGTCTATTTATGGCAGTCACCTTGTGACCAACAAAGAACGACCAGATGCTAAAAAGGAAGTAAGCCATTAAAGATGTTATCACCAGTCCTTACTCAAACCAAGACATTAGAAGAATGATAAGGCCACAAGCTCCCTGGTCAGTTCTAAATAAAAGACTGTCAGTGGAGGCCCATGTTGGCAGCCCTGTCTAGACCTGTCTCACTCCTGAGAGCTTTTTCTGTATCCTTGCTTAATAAAACTCTTATCACTTTGCTCACTCTCCTTTGTCCGCAAAATTCATTCTTTGACTCCATGAGACAAGAACCTCACTCTCCTGCTTCACCCACACCAACAAGCAACTCTGCAACACCAGCCAGGTGTCCTACAATTCAACTCAATTCTGACGTTGTCTACCCGGAGACGCATGAAATCCCACAGGTTAGCGGCTCCGTCCATCCCACAACACTGTCCACCCCCTGTCAGACGGCCATTGCAAGTCCAGGTTGTCACGTGCGCTTCTGACTGACCTGCTATAGATCAGAGGTGCCCACAACTCTCTCCTTGGGTTTGAGCAGCGCAGAGAACTCAGTAACATTTTACTAACTGGATTACCAGTTTATTATGAGATGATGGAAGCCAGAAACAGCCCCATGGAAGAGATGCATAGGGCAGGGAATGGGGAAAGGACATGGAGCTTCTGCACCCTGTCTGGGTGCACCACTCTGTCTGAATCTCCATGTGTTCACTAACACAGAAGCTCTCCAAACCTTGTTCTTTTGGGGTTTTTATGCCTCTTGCCCTTAGCAAAGTGTCAGAATCTAGGCAGTTAAGTCTCTAGGGGAATGTCCAAACCTTGTTCTTTTGGGGTTTTTATGGAGGCTTCATCACGTAGACGTGATTGATTAAATCACTGGCCATCAGTGATTGACTTAACCTCCAGCCCCTCTCCGTACCCCAAGTGGACTCCAACCCACCAACACCCCTGCCCACCCCACTCCCCAAACAGGTTGGTTCCCCTAGTAACCAGCTGCATCCAAAGGTCAGCTAATTAACATCACAAAAGACACCTTTTCCATTCTCATTGTTTAGGAAATTCCAAGGGAATTTCTAGCACACAGCTAGAAACAGGGACAAAGACCAGATACATATTTCTTATTATTAATCACAATATCACAGACTCATGTGTGGATTGTTTTTGGTTGGAGTGTCTAGATATTTAATCGTAATCTCGAAATGGTCTCTATAGACCAAAAGCATCTATAGTAATGGTTCCCAAAGTTAGATCTTCCCACCAGGGCATCCTCAAGACCTGCTAGCTTCTCAGAAATAAAAACAAATGGCCCCACCCAGCCCTCTGAATTAGGAACTCTAGGAAAAGTCCCCTGGACAGGGGATAGCTCTCCAGGTGATCAAAATGCATGCTAAAAGTCACAATCTACAGCATTCCTGTGCATCCTCAGTGACTTTTCACTGATGTGATTTGATACAAGTTTTAGAAAAATATATTTATTTTGTCTTTAGTGACGAGAGCAATTTTAAATATAACTGTTAGGTCTTTGGAAACAGAGGAAGAACAGTTCATTCTCTTCTTCCACAGAGGTGACCTTTTTTTGAATGAGTCAAATTTGTGATGGTTTTCCCATTAGGAAAACAGAGAAATTGTCAGCATCTTTTGAGAATGTCTGTTAACCAAATGGATAAGATGTGTGAGCTGACTCGAATGTTTCATCAGTTTGAAGGGACATAATTCCCAGGTTGGAAGCCCACACATGGAAAGTCAAAAGCTCTAAATGACCTTTTGCTAGTTTTCTGGCAAACAAAGGGCAAACCCCAAAGCCACGCTACCAAAGATGTCAGCCCATGTGACAGGGACACACATATGCTTTATCTGTTTTTATAACTACGTGGAAACACTGTAGACACATTTTCTTAATCTGTATTCTTTCCAGAATTTCACTGCATCTGACAATGGAGGGGGCGTCAGAAGGACATGGGGATGGAGCAACATTCCTCCCGGTTTATCTAAGACAAGTTGAAGTCCGCGTGTGTTTGTTCCTCCCTTTAAGCCAACTTACACATAATTGTTTAGTCCTTGCAATCACACAAAATGGTTTGAAGGGAAAGGAGGGAGGGAAAAGAAAGAAAAATCAAGGCAGAACCAGAGAACACGGGAATGCAGACCCGAAACGTCCATCTGCACTCAGCACCTGGGCACACAACAAATACCACTTCTGGAGTGACCACTGCATGCAGGCACATGGCTAACACTTGTGTGTTTTATCTCCATATTTGTTCTCATTTAATCTTCAAATCATTTATGTATATATAAATGCATGTATATACACATGCACAGAGACTTATTCACATAGGTACATGTATACACCTGTGCATATACATACATCTGTGTGCGTGCAAATACATACACAGTTGACCTTGGACAACACAGGGGTTAGAGGCACCAAACCCCCTCGCCCTACAGAGCCAAAAATCCCCATATAACTTTTGTCTACCCAAACCTTAACTACTAATAGTATACTGCTGACCAGAAGACTTACCAGTAACACAAATAATGGATGGACACATATTTTATGTCCTATGTATTATATGCCATATTCTTACAATAAAGTAAGATGGAAAAAAAAAGTTATTAAGAAAATCATGAGGAAGGGAAAATACATTTACAGTATGTACCATGTTTATCAAAAAATCCACATAAAGTGGATCCACGCAGTTCACATCTGAGCAGTTCAACAGCTAACTGTATGTACAGAGGTACATGTATAAATACAGAGATTTGATAAATATCACTTACATTGTCTCCCATTACATTAATCTTCAAAGCACCCCTGAAAGTTGGTATGTTCCCCACCAAACGTTAAAGGTAATATTTAAGCAGTACAAGGAATGACCTGGACCAAAACTATCTAAACGCCAAAGCCCATATTATTTCTACTACACTGTGCTACCTCCTTCAGATACCCATGAAATACTTTAAATTCTTATTCTTTACTATTTCAGGGTTAATTGTAATCGTTAGGCACATTGGAGGCTACATGAAGGGAAAACGGTTTTGCGTAGGTAAAAGCTTAAACCCAGAAATGCTCTCCCACCTGGAGGAGGGTATTGTACACTGGCCCGCTCACTGAGCAAGAGGAATTAACTCTCCTAACCAGTTCAGCTGGTTAGAGAAGGCATCACAGAGCAAGAATTGGGGAAAAGTGGAGGACACGTGTCCTCCACCAGTGGAGTGGGACAGACACAGGAAAGAGCACGAGGGGGTCTGTGCAGTGGGAGGCAATGTCGTCTTAAACTGGAATAAACCTGGGGGGAAGGGCAGGTACTTGGACTCAACAGAACACCTTGATGATGGGGACTCATCACAGGAAATCAGATCAAGGTCCCATTTCAGTGGAGTTTTGCAGTCAGACACACAGTGTCAGGGAAGAACAATTTTCTAAGGCCATGGGGTTTCCTAATGGACTCCCCCAGCCCTGCTGCACTACTCATTTATTCTCCTGTCTACTTCTCACATTTCACCACTACTTTTTTACAAGCAGAATAGGGTTTTATTCTGCAGGTGACAAATGCATCAGTTATATTTTTTCATGTGTTTGCATTTCCAGAGACCGAAGTACGCAAGAGCAGGCAGGAAAGACTGAGAGTGACATTTACAACACCGTGAAAATATTCCTAGATCTCACTATCATGAAGAGTATGACATCACAATCTTAGAGCATCACATGTAACAAAATTCTTACCACTGGAAATGTGAAGCCAACACACAGCACGTGCTCCTTACTTCAGACCCATGGGTCTTTCTTTGGAGAAGAAAAAAATGTTAGTTTGCAAAGGCAGTAAATTCACCCAAATCTGTATTTGCTTCCTCCCCAAATCTATACTTTATAGCACCCTTCAAAGTTGTTGGTAGAGATGACGGCAAAGTAGGTACACATAATTTAGGAGACCTTGGTGAAGCCATGTGCCCTGGAGAAGTTCCTCCGTGGCTTAGAGCAGAGGAAGAAAATTGAATTGGTGTCTCTGTCAATCAACATCACCCTTTATAGAATTTAAGATATTCCCTCTAATACAAAGGAACTGGCAGCTTCACCTGCCAATGAACATAAAATTTAACGAAACCACAGACTTGCTCAGAAACACAGGTTGACACCACTGATGAATTCCAATCCCGTTAGAAATTGCAAGTCTGTTATCTGAGAAATGGTGAAACATGTATGTGCCAAGGAAATCTCTGACCACAGGAGGTTTGGACATCTGGGCTCAGATCAAGCGTTCTGAGATGTTTGCATCCTATGCTTTGGGGTCATGCTATTCAGGGATAATGACCCAGCGTTGTTTTTGGCTCCTTGTTTTCTGCACTGGAATGTACAGACTGATAACAGAAATGGGAGCTCACACTTATTGAACGCTTATGCTCTGCTAAGCCCTGTAGGAGATTCAACTGCGAAATCCTTACAATCACCCTATGAGCAAGTTCCATTATTATCCCAATCTTATGGAAAAGTAAAGTAAGTTTTAATAGTCTTTTCTTCCCCAAAGTTACACAGTGAGTAAGTTACGGAGCTCTGAGTTAACTCCTGACATCCCAGATGATACTTTCCTGCTCCATGGCCAATGGAGAAGGTCCAAGAATCTCGAAACAATCCAGCCCTCCCCCAGAAGGACGAACCAGAAATGCTTCACGGTCTTGAACCATCAACATTTGAAGAAGTTTACCAAGAGTTGAAAAGGAAAAGATCTTTCTAAAAAAATACTTATTTTAGAGAAAATAATTTGTAAGAACAGTTGGACAAGCAGGAGCTCATTCACAAAGCCTTACCTGGAGAACATCTTTGGCTGTATGAATCGATACGTCTTCCAATTTGACACCCTGCAGTCACTGTTCAGCTTGATGCTTAAACAAACAAATAAACAAACATATAAATTCTTTTAGTGAAAATGCAACTCTGAAGCAGAAGCTTGGACACAGAGACAGCATTACTTTTCAATCGGAAGGTGGGTTTCTGAGGCTGGAATTTGCCTTTGATTGCAATTTGAATTCTTCAGACACGTTGAATAAAAAAGCAAAATTCTCCTGGAGGTTATTTTTTTTTTTTTCAGAACAAACAACCTTGAAATAGAAATCTAGACATGTGTTATTTTTCTTGCTAACTTAGATGAGATAAAGACACAGCCTTGCCATGCCAGGGCTCTGGGACTCAAGAGGAAGGGAATAAGGCTGCATGAAATGCAATAGGAGAGTCTCTTAGAATTCTGGAATTTATTGACAAAACTTGACTGAGGAAAAAAAAAAAAAACTGTGGATACTCTAATTCTGCTGCCAACTATAGGAAAGCTGTGTTTCCAGCATTAGTTACCATCAAAACGAAATGTGAAAAAGATCTAGATGTGAAACGTCATGCATGCTCAATGCCCGGTGCTTCCTCTCAATCCTGGAATCCACTGTTGAGCAAGACTGAAGTTTCCTTTTAGTTGTATTTGAACAACCTCATTTTATTTCAAGTTTCTAAGAAATGGCCACTAATCTGTTTTCTGAAAAGCGAGAGACACTTTTGTAAATTTTGCATCCAGGTATTTTTTTTTTTTTATATAGCAATGGTGACAATGTAAGACAAATACTTAGAGACAAAGTTAGATGTTTTATATTTACATTACACCAGATTCCTAAAGTGGTCACAATGTGGAAAAATTAAGGACAGATGCTCTGTTAGGGCTTCAGTACTAAATACCAGGATTATATACAGGAGACAGGCAAAGGGAGAGAATTTGTGCTAAAAAGTCCCATTAGCAAGAAATGTCCTCTCCTTTTCAAGTACTTCTGCCTACTTCAAGCTTTTCGGGGGCTGATCAGCAGGAGTGCCTTAGCAGCTTGAGAGTGGGACACAGCATGATTTCAATGTCATTTTTTTTTTTTTTTTTATGTAGTGTTCCATGATTCATTGTTTGTGCATAACACCCAGTGCTCCATGCAGAACGTGCCCTCCTTAATACCCATCACCGGGCTAACCCATCCTCCCACCCCCCTCCCCTCTAGAACCCTCAGTTTGTTTGTCAGAGTCCATAGTCTCTCAGGGTTCATCTCCCCCTCCAATTTCCCCCCCCCCTTCATTTTTCCCTTCCTGCTATCTTCTTCTTTTTTTTTAACAAGAAAC
Source organism: Halichoerus grypus (assembly GCF_964656455.1). Lineage (NCBI taxonomy): Eukaryota > Metazoa > Chordata > Mammalia > Carnivora > Phocidae > Halichoerus > Halichoerus grypus. The sequence goes on from NC_135714.1 coordinate 206,552,213, forward strand.
CAACACGGGTGAGAAGTAGTCTACCTGGACTTTTCATATTTAGCTTAATTCTCAGAAATACATATACAACATGAGCCCTGCAAACTACTTGCGTGGCAGCATTTAAAATGTCTAGTTGCTCCCTATGTGTGGCTCAGATAAATGCCAACAATAGAGTCTAGTCATAGAAGTTCTTTCTTGGAACATAGGACACTCTTGCTGGTATGACTCCTCCCTCATTTCCCCCTACCATGCATGCTTAGCTCTAGCTGCTATCCCTTCCCACTCCAATTCTGGGAGCTGCTATCCCCTCCCACTCCAATTCTCTTTCCCAGGAAAGGTATTACATTCTGTAACTCAACCATTCCTGCTAACTTGGAGACCATGAAGCTAAGGTAAAACTAACCTTCCCAGACTAGAGACAAACAGAATAAGACAAACGTCATTCTTTGGGGACGATGATGTATCGTATTAAATTACAATGCATGATTGGTCTGTTCTTTGTTATTTCTCATTGAGAAATGAGGACTTTAATCCTCTCAAGGGTTAAGCAATTCAGGCAGCTAGATAGT